>NC_083605.1:64106138-64308744 GCF_029168945.1 Cannabis sativa | reverse complement strand
GGTTAGCTGGATAGTTGGATGTAGGATTTATTTAATTTTAAATAAATAATTTCGAAAAAAATAATTAATTAAACAAAAAAAAAATATTTTTCGAAAATTTAAAAAAAAAATTAAAAAATTTCGAAATTTTAAAAAAAAAAATATTTAAAAATTAAACCTACAATTTTGAAATAATAGGTTTCAACCAACCTAAATATCATTTCAAAATTTGCTAACTACTTTTAAAAATTTAATGTTATTTTATAAATAAAAATTAAATAAAAAATAAAAAGATAAATGAATATTGTTGCCCCCGATTTTGCCCAATATACGTCGACCAACCGTATAAGGACACGTGGATCAAGCAACAGAATATTTGCTCTAAGTCTTTATGCCATAAGGTATCATGGCCTCCAGACGGAGCCCCCTGAGAAGGCGATGGAACCGTAGATGCAGCCCTGAAGCTTGGTTAATGCTAAGGCATCTCCTGTGTCGCTTCTCCCGAGCCTTATCAATTGCGCTGACAATGTTTACAGAGAAGGGAGCCAGATCACTGCTATACGCAATACAGTTCCACGGCAGCACCTCCAACGTGAGCAGACAAGAATGATCATTTAAGCCCGCGACGGCTACATCGTGAAGAGCCGCACGGGCCAAAGACAATAAGGACATTCCACATAGGACCACTACGGCACTAGGGATTTGACCATGCATTACCACATGGTATATTCATCGGGAATGCCCAACTTTATGGATAACTTACAAATACACTTGTAAGTGATAATTCTAGGATCACCCATCGTAAAACTTACTATAAATACCACTTCAGCTTCATTAAATGGGGTCGAGAAATCTCGGGTCGCATATGAGCAAGTAGAGTAAATACTCACCAAGAACATTCTCTTGTATTTATGAGGCAGTGAAACACTCCCCCAAATACTTTCTCCGTATTAAAGACATCCATAAATAACAAAGACTCGTGGACTAAGGCTCATTAACGCCCTAACCACGTAAAAATCCTTCTCTCACTTTCATGTACGACTCGGTAATTTTATAATATTTTATTAGTTGCCGAAAACCCTCGGTCAACATTTTGGTGCTTTCATTGGAGAGCTGAAGAAAGCCAACCGTAAACGAACACTTGACTTCACAAATATGGTGGAGATTTTCTAGAAGTACTTCCGTCGGCCCTCGCCCTCTCTGAAGATGCTCAAGACCCGAATGAGGAAGATGTAGCCTCGAGAGCGGTTTCGAGGGTTCCGAGGAAGAGGAAGGAATTCCGGATGATGACTACGAGGGAAATCTCGATGGGTATGCCTACGATGAAGGTAAAGCATTACTCGAAATTGGTGCTTCTCGAGACAAAAAGCTACTCGATCACGAAGACGAGATCGAAGCTCGAAAAAGCGCAAAACCGTAAAAGGCAAGCAAGATGATGCCGGCCATGCAAAAAGCCATGGAGGCGGTCGGCATTCACTGATGCACCCCAAGGCAATGACCGCTGGACTTGGCAAGGAACCAGCGACGTCCTCGCCTAGCTCCCAACAGCAAAAATCTAAGGAGCCTAGCCCTATAAGGTACCCTGCTGAAGGGAACCAAACAAAAAACCCTACCTCTACCCTAGGGCGAAAGAAAAAGGCTGTAGTGATCCGCGAAAGATCCGCTCGAGATTTCCTAAAGGGAAAGGTCCCGCAGAGGGGCAAGCCTAAAAAAGGGAGCTTTGTGCCCTTAGGATCGGAAGAGGACCGAAAAAGCGTCTTCCCGGTGCACCAAGAACCTCGTGGGGTAGAGGGAGAAGAAGGACGGAGAGGTGTCCTCCCGTCGATCCGAGAAATCAAATCAATGGGAACCAAGGTGATCTCCGAGATCACCTTGACCAAAAAGATACGGACCCGCGGTCTCCACGGGTACGTTAAATGAAGGAATTATGGCGGAACCTCGCCATACTTCGAAAAGACATTGCCCGAGTCTCCCGAGGAGGCGAGAGGAGACGACTCCGACTCAGACAGCGAGAATCGGGAGCCATGTGCTAAGCACATCTTAGAGGCGGAGCTCCCTAAGAACTTCAAGATGCCCGAAATGGAAGCTTATACCGGGAACTCCGATCCTAGCGACCACTTGTCACGGTTCAACCGTGTCATGACGGTCATGAGGGTCAGCAATGACGCCAAATGTATGTGCTTCCCGCTTACTCTAAGTGGGTCCGCGAAGGAATGGTTCAAAAAATTGGGCAAGGGATACGTGGAATCATTGGAACAAGCTACATACCAACTTCCAGGAGACGAGTTTGTCGCGCAGAAGAAAGGTCAACCTAGAGGTCGGTGCCTTGACTAATATCAAGCAAGCGCCCACCGAGACCTTGAAGAATTATATAAATAGGTTCCGAGAGGAAGCCTCGAAAACCAAGAAAGTTGATGACGGACAACAGATTGCGCTACTCCAAGCAGGCATCTGCACTGGGACTCCTTTTTGGAATGAACTACAGCAAGAACGGGCCGCTAGCCTTCAGGACTTCCAGAAGAGAGTCCAAAAATATATCAACCTCGAAGAAGCCCAAATCGTGGCTTACGGAGGATATTATCCCACCGGGATAGCAGAATATACGCCCGGAGTATCGCCCTCGGGTATTACCCCACCGTAACTCCGCAAGCAAGTGGCATACAATTCTCTGCTACCCCCGGATATAGTCAGGGCAAGGCCTTGGCGCCAGCATCATCCCATTTTGGCAACCCGTCCGGAATAAATGGACAAACTCCTTCGCACTACACTCAGAGCTCCAGCAGCACAGCGAGGCCCTTCCCGGGGCTCGAGGAGTAAAAGGTCCTCCAAGAGTAGCACCGGACGGGGAAAGCGCCGAAAGGGGGTACACCCCCGAGTACACTCAATACACGGAGGCATCGGACTCCCAAGAGCGTGTGTACTTTGCTACTAGGCAAAATACACACTACCGGAGGCCACAACCGTTGTACAAGGATAGCTCCCGGAGAGATCCGAGCAAAAGATGCGAGTACCACAACGACATCGGTCATAGCACCAATGAATGCAAGAATCTCAAGGACGAGATTGAGAACCTAATCCGGTGAGGCCACCTCTACGAGTGGATCAAAAATAGGTTTCCCCACCTTAATCCGGGCCAGGTAACTATGGGTATGCCTCAGGGAACGCCGGGGGGTGCAGCGGGGGCATTAGCTCCAGCTGCTCCCACAGGCGACGCCCAGCACATCCCCGGTCTGCCGCCCAGGCCTAATGGGAGGGTAGCCATGATCTCCGGAGGTCCCCATATCGGAGGAACTACTCGCAAGGAGCTTAAACGATACGCAGGGGCCGCGAAACACAATGAGGTTTGGGAAGTTACTCAACTCCCAGCTCAAAGGCCCCGGCTGATGGACCAACCCATCACATTCACGGAAGAAGACGCCAAGAAAGTGCGCTTCCCTCATCACGACCCATTGGTCATAGAGACCCCCATCGCAAATAAAGTGGTGGCCAGAGTCTTAATTGACAATGGAAGTTCCGTGAACTTACTCTTCAAGGAAGCCTTCACCGCAATAGGCTTGACGGACCGGGACCTCTCGCCTAGTGGGTCCCAGCTCACAGGGTTTAACGGGACGACACTTATCCCAATGGGAAAAGTAAGGCTCCCAGTCACCTTGTGCTCGGACACCCCCCCAAAGCACATTTAAATGCGAACTTTCGTAGTGGTGGACTGTCCGACAGCTTACAACGCGATCCTCGGCCGACCGGCCTTGGTAGACTTTGGCGCAGTCACATCGATTCGGCACCTGTGCCTGAAGTTCCCTACCCGGGAAGCCGGGATCGGAACGGTGAGGGGAAACCAGGGGGAAGCAAGACAATGTTACAATGTCGCAACCCACCTGCCCGTACTAATGGTCCGGGAGTCAGTTGAGCCAGAAGTGACTGAAGAAGATGAGTTAGACCCCCGTGTGGGGTCCGAAAGAATTGTGGAACCAATGGAGGATGTTGAGGAATTATCAGTGTGCGACCTCGACTCCACCAAAGTACTCCGACTGGGGAAGAACCTAGATCCGGAGGAAAAAGAAAAAATAATAAAAACACTGAAGGGCGCCATCGACATCTTTGCATGGCGCCAAGAAGACATGACTGGCATAAGCCCTCATGTCATCACCCACGTACTCAACGTCAATCCGGACATGCCCCCCGTCCAGCAAAAGCGACGCCCGCTCGACTCGGTGAAAGCCGAGGCTCTGGAGAAAGAGGTGGACAAACTTTTGACTAACGGCATGATCCGCGACGTATACTATCCGGAGTGGCTAGCCAATCCGGTCCTAGTGCCCAAGCCGAACGGAACTTGGCGAGTTTGTATAGATTTCACTGATCTAAACAAAGCTTGTTCGAAGGACTGCTTCCCACTGCCCAGGATGGACCAGATGGTAGACGCCACTTCTGGGTTCAAACTGCTATCCTTCATGAACTCCTATGCTGGGTACAACCAAATAAAAATGCATACGGCAGACCAGGAGTGCACTAGCTTCAGGACCGATAAGGGGGTATACTGTTACTTAGTCATGCCCTTCGGACTGAAAAACGCCGGAGCAACCTACCAGAGAATGGTTAACCGGATGTTTAAAGGCCTCCTGGGGCGAAATATGGAGGTTTATGTAGACGACATGCTCGTCAACTCCAAAGCATGCAACAGCCATGCAAGCGACTTAGAGGAATGCTTCGAAGTGGTCCGGAGATACAGCATGAAGCTCAACCAAAAGAAATGCACCTTTGGGGTCAAGTCAGGAAAGTTTCTGGGCTTCATCGTCAGTCAAAGAGGGATTGAGGCAAATCCAAAAAAAATCCAGGCTCTCCTGAGCATGCCATCCCCCAAAAAGCATAAAGATGTGCAGAGCCTGACTGGAAAGGTAGCTGCCTTAAGCCGCTTCATCTCACGGTCCACGGACAAGTGCATACCCTTCTTCAATATATTGAAGAAATGCCAAAAGTTTGAGTGGTCGGACGAGTGCGAGGAGGCATTCAAAAAACTAAAAGAGCACATGGCCAAGCCTCCTATCCTATCGAAACCCGTTCTCGGAGAAGACCTATTTCTATATTTGGCTGTCTCCGAACACGCGGTCAGCGCTGCCCTAGTCCGGGAAGAAGAGAAAACTCAGCATCCTGTGTACTATGTCAGTAAGCGCATGATAGGAGCCGAAGCAAGATACCCAGTCATTGAAAAGCTGGTTTTTTGCCTCCTGATGGCGTCAAGGAAGTTGAGGCCATACTTCCAAGCACATCCGATCAAGATACTGACCAACCACCCGCTCCGGCAAGTCCTCCAAAAACCTGAAGCATCCGGAAGGCTCCTCAAGTGGGCAATGGAGCTAAGTCAATTCGACTTGCACTACATACCCCGAATTTCTATAAAAGGCCAAGCCTTGGCGGACTTCATTACTGAATGTAACGAAGCCGAGGCTACCGCGAATATGCTGGTACCGCCAATCCCCACATGGAGAGTATTTGTAGACGGAGCCTCCAATGAAAATGGTTCCGGAGCCGGAGTAGCGATGATATCACCAACCGGACTACGACTCCAGGCGGCCCTACGGTTCGACTTCGTAGCTTCAAACAATGAGGCCAAATATGAAGCCCTAATAGCAGGACTGAAATTAGCAAAAGCCGTAGGAGCCAAAAGAGTGGAAGTCTATAGTGATTCCCAACTGGTCGTAAACAAGATATCCGGAGAATACCAAACACGCGGCGAGCGAATGGCCACGTACGTAACAATAGTCCGGGAACTACTCCACGAGTTCACGGACTACAAAATAGAAAGAATCCCCCGGGAAAAGAACGCTCACGTGGACTGTCTGGCTAAGTTAGCCTCAGATAGCGAAATTGAAGAGTTGGGGGTAGTACCAGTGGACACTTGGCAGAGCCAAGCATCAAAATAAAAGAGACCACGATAACGGTTGGGCAAGAACCCAGCTGGATGGTCCCCATCATAAAATACGTAACAAAAGGTGAGTTGCCCCAAGAAAGGAGCCTTGTCTCGGGAAAGATTCGATATCGGGCTCATCGTTGTGTTATGATGGATCAAATTTTCTACCGAAGAGGACTCAGCATGCCTTATTTAAGGTGTGTATCGGACCCTAAAGCTAGACAAATCATGCTAGAGGTCCACAAAGGGTTTTGTGGAGATCATACGGGAGGACCTAGTCTCTCAAAGAAAATATTGAGACAAGGGTACTTCTGGCCAACAATGAAAAGAGATTGCATAGACTATGTCCAAAAGTGTGATTCATGTCAAAGGTTCGCGAACATATCGAGAGCTCCTCCAAATGAAATCACCCTGATGACTAGTCCCTGGCCCTTCGCGGTATGGGAAATAGATCTTATTGGGTCCCAGCCAACAGGAAAAGGAGGAGTAAAGTATGCAATAGTAGCAGTAGACTACTTCACAAAATGGACGGAGGCTGAGCCCATGAAGACCATAACTGCTAAAAAACCACTGGACTTTGTTATCAAAAACAAAGTATGTCGATATGGCTTGCCCCACAAAATAGTCTCTAACAATGGAAAGTAATTCGATTGCGAGGAATTTGCGACTTCTCCAACCAACACGGAGTAGTGAAAAGCTTCTCCGCAGTGGCCAGACCTCAAGCAAACGGTCAAGCGGAAGCAGTCAATAAAATCCTAAAGGTCACCTTGAAGAAAAAGCTGTTAGCTTGCAAAAACAAGCGCTTTGAAGAGTTGCCTAGAGTGTTATGGGCCTACTGGACGACCCCCAGAACCACGACCGGTCACTCGCCTTTCTCAATGGCGTACGGCTGTGAAGCGATGGTCCCGGTAGAAACGTTATTCCCGTCCCACAGGAGAACGACTTACGATCCAGCCACGAATCAGGCTTTGCTTCAAGAAGCCTTGGATCAAGTTGAAGAACTCCGGGACGAGTCTCAAATACGGATGACAGCTTATCAAAAGAAGGTGACCAAGTATTTTAACTCTAAAGTTAAAAACAGAAAATTTGCTATTGGGGATATGGTCCTAAGAAGAGTCTTCCCAGCCACCCAGGAACCGGAGTGGGGGTACTTGGGCCAAATTGGGAAGGACCATATGAAATCGAAGACGAAATCGGCTCAGGCACTTACAAGCTAAAAAGAATGGATGGAACCATTGTGCCAAGAGCCTGGAATGCCGATCACCTCAGAAAATATTACCAATAGCCAAGAATGTAACTTAGACTTTGTTTAAAGAGTTTGTACCGTCTAAATGTATACATCCTCCACATGTTGAATAAAACTGAGTGCCTTAAAAACAAAGTTTCTACGCCACTCGGGGGGTACTAGGAGTATACCGCACGGACAGACAGAAAACAAACTAAGTAAAATATCCTGACCCAAAGGGCAGGTCAAAAAGAGTATGCACAAAAATAAAAAGCATAAGTATAAAAATCCTGATCCAAAGGACAGGTCAAAAAGAGAAATATGTGCATCAAAAAAGATCACGTATAAATATCCTAGCCCTAAAGGGCAGGTCAAAATATATACAAATGGCCCGGGGACAGGCCTTAGAAATTGTCTCCCCTCTAAATAAAAACAGCTATATAAATGTATTGTCTCAAAATAGCTGTATATAAACAAATATATATATAAAAAAAAAAAGAGAAGTGGGTGAAATCCTGGTTGTACTGGGTTAATCTCGAGCGGCCTAATCAATGCGCGGAGGGAGACGAGGTCCGATGCGTGCCTCCACCATGGCATCAAGCTTTTTCTTCTTCTCCCGAAATTTGGCAATCATCTCCTCAGGTTTGGGGTAGAAGGTAAGCTTAATATTTTGGGCATTGGTAGACCAAGCCATGAAGATGCCATCGTCGAAGCGCTTAGGGCACCGGCCGCAGGAAACGGGAGAAAGAAGCTCAGCCCTTTTTGCCTTCTTTGAGGCTTGTTCCTTGAAGTCCACCGAGCTCCATCGGCTCCGCGGCCAGAGTGGCCCTGGATTCTAAGTTTGCCCGGTGAGTTTCCTCTAAGGATCTCACCTTGGCAACCATCTCGTCCAAGGCTTCCCTGGCCTCCCGAAGCTCCCGCCTGGCCTTTGCAGTGGCCTCACCTTCCGCCCTCAGCTCCTCTTGGTGCTTGGCCTCCAGCCTGTCTCTCCGCAGGGCCTCCTCCCGGATCATCGCCTCCGCCTGGGCTTCCCTCCGCTTAGCCTCTTCCTCATTGGCTTTGGCAGCGGCCTCCCGGCGCTCAGCAGCCTCTTGGTAAAGCTGCCTCTCAGTAGTAAGATCCTGAAGAACCTTCCTGATTTCGTTCATGTCCCCAAAATCAGACAGGTTGAAGCCATGGTTGATTATGTTCTTGGAGAGACGGCCAGCTTCGGCAGCAAGCTAAAAAAAAAAACAATACAAGTATAAGAAAGAATCTCCAAAAAGAATAAGGGGAAAAACAAAATTACAAAACACTTACCACAGTGAGGGAGTGGCTGAGATCCTGGACTTGGAAGATGGAGTTCAAGGATGCACAAGCAGCGAACCGCTTAGGCGCACACCGGGTAAGCTGAGACGCAAACTCGCCAGTCATCTCCGCAGCAAAGGGAGCTAAGGTGGGCCCAAGGAAGCAACCGAACCAGTCCGATAGGGGGTCCAAATTTAGGTCCCACGGATTCTGGTACTCCGGGTTATTGATGGTGTTTTGCACCTCAACCCGCAGAACCCTCCTAAGGGCTTCCACCTCAGCATACCCCCGGGAGTATTCATCCATGGCGTAGTTGTGTTTAGCTATCCGGAGCTCCTGTCTCGCCTCGTCTCCAGGAACCGGAGTCAGCACAATGTTGGGAGGGGCAGTATGTTCTTCCATGGGAGAGCCCCCACCATCAAGACCGTGGGCCGGAGTATCAGCCCTCTGAGGCGGCTTGGGCTCCTCCTGGGCAATCATTTTGCCTTTACGCTTGCGAATCAGAGCAATTTCTTGCTCTTCTTCACCCTCTTCAACTTCCTCAGGAAGAGCCTGGAGTCCTCCTGCACCTTCTTCAACTTCCTCAGAAAAGCCCCATTGCTTTTCTTGACCTTCTCCCTAAGCAAAGACCTCCTCGTCATCCACTAAATCAATAGTGTCTGGAGGAGCACTGGAAGAAATCTTTAAAGCGGGGGCCATCGGGGAAGAAGTAAAGGGAGGAGGAGCCTCAGGAGTGTGAACCCCAGCAAGTTCGGCCAAAATGGCGTCCATAGAAGCACCTACTACAACAAAAGAAAGCAAGTGTTAGAGCATCTGTGGGAAACCACCAACACAAGATATGGCAAGCAAGCTAGTCCTACCCTGACTCTCTAACTAGGCCCTAGCAAAGTTCTGAATTTTGATACTGGCAGCATCATCTCCGAGATAGCTGTCCGAAGGCCGGACCCAGCTGGATGTAATGTAAGCTGAAGGGCCTAAGGGAACGGGCTCCGGAGGACCAGAACCCATCCGGGACCGACCTAGGAAATCTCCTAAGTTTGAAAAGTAAAATTCCTTCAAATGATCCCCCCACCGGGTCGAGGGCATCCTAAACCTATAAAGACGCTCGTCGAACCCTACGGGCCTAAGACTGGCATACTCGCCAACAGAAGGAACATAATGAACTACCAAAGGAGACTTACCGCCAGCGCCGGAAGTGCTGGCACCAGGAGCCCCAGTATTTGGCTCTTGAGCTGAAGGTTGTGGCCTGGGAGCCCTTCTCTCCGTTGAATCCCCAATGTGAAGGGGCTTCCCGGTGATCGCCTGACTCCTTCTCTCCACCGGGCTACCCACGCGAAGTGACTTCCCGAAAGCCGCACGGGCCTTAGAGTACGCCTTCTCCCGAGCCTTCGGTAGAGATACTCCTGGTACTTCTTCTCTGCAGTGGCAATGATCTCGTCCTGGAAGGTCTTCTCCGCGACTGGCGCCCTCACGTTGGGATAGATAACCCGTGAGAGGTTAGAGTCTTCCACGGATTGGTGCGGAAGGATGATTTTTGCCTTCTGCGGCTTCTCCGTAGTGACCGAGCCCTCGACGTCAAGATCGGCCGGTCGTAAGAGGCAAAGGCACAGGCTCTCCGAAGAAAGGCTGAGTAGGTGCGGTCCGTTCATAGGGAGGAATCCGGACCCACTCGATAAGGAGCTTCGGATGGTCCACGGCCCGGAACCCGGAGGAGAAGAAAAAACGATGGCGATACTCCTTAACGTGAGTTTGCTTGTTATACGGGACCACCCCTTCGTTAGCGGGGTGGGCCAGAAACCTATAAAAACCATCCTTAAGTTTGTCCCCCTTCTTGGGGACGGAAACAAGTTCGTAAAAGTACAATATTTCCGCCGGGCGGGGAGATCCCCATCCCCGGGAAGAATAAAAAATAAATAAGCCTGAAAGCAGGAGGTATGCTTGGGGAATAAGTTGTTATGGCGCAAGGCCGACAAAAACTAAAAAATTAACAAAATAATCTTGAAGAGGAAGCATAGCCCCAGCCATCAGATGCGTCTGGCTCCAGGCCCCGAAGCCGCCGTAATTGTGATTGGGCATCTCCGCGTCGCGAGGTGGCCGATGGTAGGTCCCTGATGTGGAAGGCTTGATTCCAGCTACCTCCACAATGTTCTCCAAGCCCCGATGGGGACGAGGTCGGGAGTGGAGTGAAGCTCGGCCGCTTCCCATCCGGTCGCCCGAGACTTGTACCCCTCCTGGGCAACAGGCCCCAGGGAGACCTCCTCGAGGGTAGCCAGGCGCTTGCCACTTTTCTTCGATGATTTTGAGCCAGAAGGAGACATTTTTCGATTCTGTAAAAAGAATAAGATTCCAGCAGTTAGGCCCCATACCAAACCCTAAATTAAGAAAAAGGGAATGGGGGTCCCCTAACCGCTGGAAAGAGGCCCCCTCCGGACACTTGTCATACAGGAAACCCTAGGAGGATTCCCTGGACAAGAGTCGGGTGCAATAAATTCACAGAAGACGACCTTACATGCTAAAGAAAACAGAAAGAAAAAAGTCTGTCCTATGCCCTAAGCAACCATTATACGAAGAACTTATGGTCTTCTACAAAAAATAACAACAGAGGCGTGACAACAGCAATCCTATCACTAGAGCAGTAAACTCAAACCGATTATATGAAGGATTTAGACACTTGCATGCCCAAAAACTTCGAATGCAAACCCAGAAAAGAACAAATAGATAAGTAGCAGCATGCCATTCAATAATAAAGCAAAGGGTGCAAAGAACTTACGATGAAGTGTTGAAACTGGGGGGTCCTGCTGTGAATCGAATAGAGACAAGAAGGACTGATAGAAACGAACGAGGAGGAACTGGGGAAAATTGCAAAGTGTTTAAAGGCCTTGTTTTAGGTCTGAGAATTTTTCTCTGTGAAATTTGAGCAAAGTTGGCAAGAAATGGGAAGTAAGCGAAATGAAGAAAAGGTGGTGGCTTTTATAGGCAAAAATGCATGAGGAACAGGCGTCATCACCTACCAATCAAACGGTGGGGGAAGCGCACGATTCGAATGCTCAAAGATTAACGTACCAGATCAATTTGCAATAAAGGCGGTGGAAACGTTTGAGTATCTGTCTGACACCATTAATGTGCCGTATCAATCAATGGGCGCGAAACGAATCGACCTACCAAAAAGTGAATCGCTGCATTAAAAGCCATCATTAAATACACCCTCACGTGCTCAAAGCTCGTGCCAGGAACCCGAGGAGTCAACCGGAGGCACTTGAACAAGCCTTGTTTCATTTTTCAAATAAACAAGGCTTCGGGGGTAAATGTTGCCCCTGATTTTGCCCAATATACGTGGACCAACCAGATAAGGACACGTGGATCAAGCAATTTACAATATTTGCTAAGTCTTTATGCCATAAGGTAGCGTCCAGGACGTAGCCCCCAGAGAAGGCACATGGAACTCTATAAGCTCCCGGAAGCTCGAATAATGCTAAGGCATCTCCGCGAGGTGTCAGGCTTCTCCTGAGCAATCAAGTCGCATTAAATGCCGCATGGGAGGAAGCGTGTTGGGACTGCTACACGCAATAAAGTCTGACGGCACAACCTCCAACCGGCGGCGAAATGCACGGTAAAAGAATGATCATTTAAGTCTAGCGACGGCTACACTGTGAAGAGTCACATCAGTCAAAAGACAATAAGGACATTCCACATAAAGACCCTACGGCACCTAGGGATTTGACCATGCATTACCCATGGTATATTCATTGGGAATGCCCAACTTTATGGATACTTACAGATACACTTGTAAGGATAATTCTAGGGATCACCCCACCAAAAACACTATAAATACCCCCTCAAAGCTCATTAAATGGGGTCGAGAATCTTGGGCTGCATATGAGCGGTAGAGTAAATACTCACCAAGAACATTCTCTGTATTTATAAGGGTGAAACACTCCCCCAAATACTTTCTCTGTATTAAAGACATCCATAAATAACAAAGACTCGTGGACTAAGGCTCATTAACGCCCCAACCACGTAAAAATCCTTCTCTCACTTTCTTACAGCTCAGTAATTTTATAATAATTTATTAGTTGACGAAAACCTCGGTCAACAAATATCTTTTTCAGATTTTAAATTTAATTGAAATAAATAAAATAACAAAATTTAAAAGTTAGCAAAATATCTTATATCTATTTAAAATTACATGATTATAGTTATCTTATTTTAAATTTAAATAAGGTCAAATTATTTAAAAAAAAAATTAATTTAAAAATTTAAAATCTGACCTTAAATTTAAAAATAAGATAAGATATAATCAAATTTAAAAATAAGATAGATAATTAAGCAAAAAAGATAGATACTAACTATTTTTAAATTCAAATTACACTAATATCATGAATTAAATTTTAAAAAATATTAATAAATTTAATTATGATAATTAAAATTGAATTATGAATAGTAAATGTATAAATACAGAACTATACAAAAAATCGGAAGTTAAATCCATGAAATAGCATGAAAAAACGAAGAAAAACGAAAAATTTATGAGCTGTACGGACAGTATGCTGAGCATACATGTCCGCACGCGCATGGGGGGTGTTTGGGCGTGAAAACTGGACGTTGGGGGAGGTTGCATGATTTCCGCGCGCGCACGAGGTGCAGCGACACCACCCCGATTTTTCGAAACTTCAAAAAATCATAACTAATTCAAATTAAATCGAAATTGAGTTCTGTAAAAAAGTAACTTGCTTAATTTTTTCCATACTATCTAATAAAAATAATTTCAGAAACATTCAATTATTTTTCACGAAAATTCACAAACATCAATCAATCATCAAATAACACTCAATACAACATGATACCATCCAAAACATCAAACAATCGTTTTAAAGTCCAAATTTCTTGCAAGCAAATTAATTACCATGGCTCTGATACCAGTTGTTGGAAATTATTTTACCAGGATCTTAGATCTACTCACAAGTATGTTGATTAACACCCTAAATATGAACTTTCTAAAACGATGAAATAAACACATATAAAATTTAAGAAACCTTACATTGGGTGCAGCGGAATATAATGACTCCTTCCGTTCAGATATCTAGCCCTTGATTCCTTTACGCAGCGAGCATTATCAATATACGAACTGGATCTCTTTCTCGAATCTTTAATGTTGAAACTCCTTTTGCCAGAAAGACTTTCTTCACGATCTTCCTCACTATGGTTGAGGTATCACTTGCTGTGTGTGGGCACTACTCTCACACTAAGAATTTCGAAATTCAAGAAGGAAGAAAGAGAGAGGGAGTAGTTGGCCAGATAGGGAGAGAGAAGCCTCAGCTTTTTCTCTGAAGGAAAAATAGAAAATTTAAGTGTAAATTTCCTGAAGCCTTCACTATCTATTTATAGCATTCCACTAGGGTTAGGTTTGAATTATTTGGCATTAAAATAATGAAAATATCAGTTTAAATTCCCTACAAAAGTGGTCGGCCATGTATAGTGGATTTGGGCCTAACTTTTTGCGATTTTGCAGTTTTATCTTTTCTGCATCAGATTTTCTCGAAAATGCCAATTTTGTAATTGAACCATTTAAATGCCAATTCTAACTATTTAATAACTATAAATAATTATTCAATGATATTGTCATTTATCATATTTATTAATTGAACCATACAAAGTATCATAATTAACAAATATGCCCCTAAAACTCTTTCTTTACGATTTCGCCCTTACTTAGTGAAAAATTCACAAATAGACATAGTCTAATTTGAGAATTATAATTGATTAATCAAAACCAATTATATGACTCTTACAAGCAATATTATCTCAACTAGTGCGGGGACCATGGGTCTATATAACCGAGCTTCCAATAAGTAGATCAAGAATTTATAATCTAAATTCACTGACTTATTAATTCTTCGTTGAATCCACGCATAGAACTTAGAATTGCACTCTCAGTATATAGAATGCTCTATATGTTCCACCATATAGACACATCATTAGTTATCCATTGTTATAATCCTAATTTGATCAATGATCCTCTATATGAATGATCTACACTATAAAGGGATTAGATTACCGTTACACCCTACAATGTATTTAATCCTTAAAACACTTACCCCGTATAAATGATATTTCGGCTTATGTGAAATGAGATCTCCACCAATTATTTTTGTTTGGTCAAGCTCGAAGGAGATCAT
This sequence comes from Cannabis sativa, assembly GCF_029168945.1. Taxonomy (NCBI): domain Eukaryota; kingdom Viridiplantae; phylum Streptophyta; class Magnoliopsida; order Rosales; family Cannabaceae; genus Cannabis; species Cannabis sativa. Next base: position 64,294,172 of record NC_083605.1, on the reverse strand, counting down.
CCTTTACTTACTATTCGCTAGATGAAAGCTATAGATTCCATGTTTATGTTAGCGCTCCCGCTGAATTGCCCTACCGTGTTCCCAAAATGCACGTATCACCCTGACCTAAAAGTAGGCTTAACTAACAAATCAAAGAACACGAATAGCCTCCTGAGATTGAGCCTAATCATAACAGGATTAAGATCATTTGATTTAGGATCAACTAGGCGATATTGACTTGAATAGATATTACGGTAAGTTTAATAAATTTAAGTCAAAGTTCAATATCAGTCCCTTCCGATGCATACTCCATGCATCCAACCTGAGCTTTACTTTAACCAATGCTCTGGAAAAAACATAGCATTTCTCCAAATGCAAGTAAACTCTTGTTGTAGAATATCATATCAGTAAAACCCTATGTCTGATAAATCTAGGAATCTTTATTCACATAGTCATGTTTACTTTCCAATGTGTTGACAGCACAATAAACAGGATCAAGTATGTGAAAAGGGTTTCAGATGAATTTATACATTATGTTCATATAATCATGAAATAAATCATGTGAACCATGCAACATTAAATGTTATTTCTGATCTATATTAATAAGTAAATCTGATTACATTGAAATGAGTTTTATTTAGGGCATAAAACCCAACAGGTGCAACCTTCGAATTTTCTGGGAGGCATTGACATAATTATGGCTGAGTAGTGGATGAGTACAATCACCCGTATCCTCGATAATATGGGGTTGACGGGAACTGAAAGAGTGAACTGTGCAGCCTTCATGTGACAAGATCATGCCTGCGTTTGGTGGGATATCGTGGGCCAAACCCGGGATGTCAGTGTAATGACCTGGGAGGAATTTAAGAATCTATTTGAAGAAAAGTTTTAAAATATTGCTGTGAGAACTTCACACATGGAGGACTTTGTGAAGCTTACTCAAGGGAAAATGTCGATGGCCGAATACACCCCGGAGTTTGATCGGCTATCTAAGTTTCTTTGGTGATACGGAGTGCACACAGATTTCACCAGAAAAAAGAAATATGTGAGAGGACTGAATGCCACAATCAGTTGGGGCTTGAAGATTACCACTTACATGACACTTTGTACAAGAAAGTGGTAGACCTAGCCTTGATTGTTGAGGAGGCTGAGAAACATGTTGCGAAAGAGCAGGCTGTAAAGGATTCCGTCACGGTATCGAATCTTCCTGCTAGTGGTAATGTCAGTAAGGGGACCGATAGTGGCAACCCTGATCACAAACGGAAGGCTGAAGCTTCCGGAGCATCAGGGGGTAACAGGAAGTTTCAGGGAAACAGAGGTGGCCGTCAGGGCCGTGGGTCCTCATTCTGATCATATCTCGAGTGCCCTAAATGCAAGAAACACCATCCGGGTGTCGAGCCAAGACATGTTTCCAGTGTGGCATGGTGGGCCACTTTATCAGAGATCGTCCTCAGGCTAAGAAAGAGGAGCCTAAGAAGAATACTACTCAGACCCGGGTGACTTTTTACCATGACTCAAGGGCGGCGACTGATGCTAGTCCGTCAGTTGTGACAGGTCAGTTGTCTATTAATGGCTGTTCTGATACTGTATTGTTTGATTCGGGAGCTACTCACTCTTATGTGTCGAGTAGAGTTATTGAAATTTTCCATAAGCCATGTGATATTTATGCTTTGGGGTTTAGAACCCTATTACCCTCGGGAGACCTTATTGTTGGAATTATTTTACCAGGATCTAGATTTACTAACTAGTATGTTTGATTAACATCCTAATATGAATTTTAAAACAATGAAATAAACACATAAGAGTTTAAGAAACCTTACAGTGGGTGCAGCGAAATATTATGACTCCTTCCATTCAGATCTCTAGCCCTTGATTCCTTTTACGTAGCGAGCATCATCAAGATCTAAATGCGGATCTCTTTCTCTCCTTCTTGTTGGTGCTGAATTTCCACAGTCTTACATACTATGATTGAGGTACCACTTGATGTGTGTGGGCACTACTCATTCACTCAAGGGTTTCGAAATTTAGAGAAGAAAAGAGATAGGAAAGTGGTGGCTCAGGAATTCACTCTGAAAAGAATGAGATACAATTTTATATGAAAACTGAAGCCTTTACCTTCTATTTATAGAATACCACATAGGGTTAAGGTTGAATTACTTGGCATTTAAAAATGAGAAATAAAAAGGTAAAAGGAAAGCAAAGTGGTCGGCCATAGAAAAATGGAAACAAGCCTCTCACTTTTGCAACTTTCCTATTTTATCATTCCTAGTTTCCCATTCTCCAAAATTGTCAATTTTCTCATTCAACCACATAAATGTCAAATCTAATTATTTAATAACTATAATTAATTATTAAATAATATATTGTCATTTATTTTATTTATTAATAAAAACTAATCAAAGTTTCCCAATTAATAAATATACCCTTTAAACTCTCTATTTACTGTTTTTACCCTTGCTTAGTGAAAATTCATAAAGTAGACATGGTCTAACTTTTAGAATTATAATTGATTAATTAAAATCAATTAATTGAGGCTTACAAGCAGTATGGTCATACAAGCAATATGGGGACCATGGGTCTATATAATCGAGCTTCCAATAAGTTGAACCGAATTTACCAAGGTAATTCTCTAACTTATTAATTCCTTATTGAATCCACTCTTACAACTTGGAATTGAACTCTCAGTCATATAGAACGCTCTATATGTTCCATGATATAGACACGTCATTAGTTATCCATTGTTATAATCCTAATGTGATCAATGACCCTCTAATAGGTGATCTACATTGAAAAGGCACTAAGTTACCGTTACACCTTCAATGTATTTCATCCTTAAAACACTTAGCTCCGTATAAATGATATTTCAGCAAAGTGAAATGAGATCTCCACCATTTATCTCTGTTTAGCCAAGCTCGTAGGATATCATGGTTTCACTTCTAAATTTCTATAGAAGTTATAGATTCCATATTTATGGTAGCGCTCCCACTAAATTATACTATCATGTTCAGAAAATGTACGTATCACCCTGACCCAAAAGTAGGCTTAACTAACAAATCAAAGAACATGTATAGTACTCTTGAGATCGAACCTAACCATATCAGGATTAAGATCATTTGATCTAGGATCAATAGGTGATATTGAATTGAATAGATATTACGGTAAGTTTTAATATATCTAATAAAAGTTCAATATCGGTCCCTTCCGATGTATACTCCATACATCCGATACTGGTAAACTTTGCCAATGTCCTGGAAAGTACATAACACTTTTCCAAGGTGTAAGAATACCTATCGCGGATTATACCATGTCAGTCTAAATCCAGCGTTCTAACAAATCAGGGAATAAACTTTCGAACATATAATTAAGATTATATTCCTTTGTCGACAACACTATAATCTTTAACAAATTCATATGTTCTAGACTTAAAAAGAATTCATACATTATATACATATAATCATGAAATAAATCATGTGAACCATGCAACATAAAGTGTTATTTCTGATCTTTATTAATAAGTAAATTCGATTATATTGAAATGGGTTTTATTTAGGGCATAAAACTCAACAAACTCCCACTTGCACTAATATAAAACAAAATATGCATTTCAAATAATCATTAACATCTTGATATACAAATCAAGTGTAGTAGTAGTAAACTCCTCGTAATAGGATCGACGGAGTTGAATTAACAACAACCTTTTCTCCACCATTACTTTCCCTTAATCACAAAATCCTTGATATTGTGAAATTCCTCTCTATATGTCTACTCTTTTGGGATACTGGATTCTATACATTTGACAACTAATTTTGGGTTAATCAGGAAATTAACACTAGTAGTTAAGACAAGTTGGAACAGTGCCACAATTGTATAGAACTTTCCTTAGACTGAATAAGTATATTTCCTGCAACTTTAACATTCAGTCTCTCTGTGGTAGAATAAGAGATTTCAGATAGGTTTTTACACTTCTCCAAAATCACTACTCCACCCCCAAAGTAATCACCATCTTATTAGCAGACTTTCTAGCACAAAGGCAAGTCTTGAAATCTGATGTGGTGTAGTCTAAGAGTTTTAAACACACCCTTATTGACTAACATATAGTTCCTCTTCATAATCTTAAGATTTACTTGATTGTCTTCCAATGTTCCTCTACAGGATTAATCTGATACCTACTCATTACTCTCACTCAACAGCAAGTGTCTGGTCTAAGGCATACAAAAGCATATCTGAGACCTCTCACTGTTGATTTAAGAAATTCTTTCATGGCTTTATCTTTTCTGGAATAGTAGAGACTTTTCCTTAGATAAATAAAATCTATGCTGAGAAGTTGTGAAGCTTCTATAGATTGCCATTGGAAAGAAAATGCTTCAGCATCTTATTAAAGTAAGTTGCTTGCATTAGAGTAAGTAATTACTAGGTATACCACAAGCCATAGGCTTAGATAAACTCAAACCTATAATACTAGGAACAGGAAATTTTGTTAAATCCATTGAATAGACATATTAAAGAAAATTTCTTTTTATGTCCTTGTAATAGAAAACTTTAGGTTACTCCATGTGAATTGATTAAACCATAGTTCTCTTGGCTTTCTTCTTAGTTTCTTATCTTGACAATCCATTACTTGTTTAAATTCACAATGGATTTTAATCACTAGTGCCTTCCAAGTCATAAGAAGGTAAAGTTCCTTGAAACTCACCCACTACGACAAGGTACCGTGAATTATGTCTAAGAAAACTAAATGGTATTGACCTCTTCCGTTGTGTTAAGACAACAGAGGTAGTGGTATCATCTTGTAACGAATAAGATGATAGAACACTTATGGAATAAAGAAAAAAAAATCTCCTTTATTTGCTACTTTATTTTCAGACTTAGTCATTTTCTTAGAAAAGTAGTATTTGTTTAAACAAACACTTTCTTATCTAATGACTATGGAATGGTCCACCCTTAATCACTTAGAATAGCTAACAAACATGCAAACTAAGGTTATCAGTTCTAGCTTTTCTTAAGATTTCGATTAGGTCATCCATGAATCTAGTAATGATTTACATTAAGTATACAACCATTGCATCATTCTGAAATTATATTACCATAGAAGGATTTAGGCAACGACTAGTAACTAATTATCAATATGGAAATTGAATTTTCGGGGAGGTAAGTTTGGATATAATTCAAAAATCAAATTAATGATCATTGAACTGCATATCTACTAACTTTTTCTCCACCCCTATCAGTTCGCAAGATCTTTAACCACTTACCTTAATGCTTTTGCACCATTGCTAAAAATTCATGAAATTTTTCAAACATTTCAAATTTCTTTTGCATAATGTAAAATCTAGAGTGATCGTTTTAAGAATACAATGAAAACTCATATCCACCCCTGAATGTACATCCATCTGCGAATGAGATGATTATACTTTCAGTGGATATAGGCATATTAACTTTGCAGAGAATGATCTTGTCAAAACCACTATGAACAAGATACAAATGCCATAGATTTATAAAATATGTGGTTGTATCTTTTGATGACTTAAATTTAGTTACATCAAAGAGTTCTTAGAATACTGCAACTGGATTCTGGTCACAGAATACTAAACTTATACAGTTTAAATCCATTGATAGAAAATGGTTATTAAACACTTGTGAAAGTGTAACTGTATAATTAGTAATTCTTTCTTGGACCACCACTACTAATCTAACTCTAAGTCTGATTTGCCCATACAAGTAGGAGATTTCTAAGATTGAGGACTTATATCATTTTGGGATAGAATTTCGGGAATATAATCATATGCGTCATTTAATATAGAATGACATAAAATGATTTATAGACCATTCATCCAATGATATGTTATTAAGCTGATTCGAAATGAATAAGCTAAGAGGAATTAGGATAATTTCATTTTAAATAAGAATCCAACGATGCTCCAATTAGCGAGAGTCAAAGTAATCTTATTTATACAATCTTCTTGTCTCATATTGTAAAATACTAGTCTAAGGTGTCATCAATTGATGAACAGCTAGATGTTGCATATACAATATTTATCTTTCGAGATCTAACACTATTATGTTATTCTAATGGAGAAAATCCATGAGGGATTTATCTCATTAGAAAAACAAACCAAGTTAGACCAACAATGAAGATTCGAAATTAAACTACAATTTAATAACAGAAAATAACATGGTTCAATATAAATTCATACACAATTAAGAAATTATTAATCACATAGCAAGTAGGAATGATAAGTGAAATACTAAAACACACAATCCTAAATAATTTTCAAGGTCTTCAACAAATTGATGCCAGTGTCCCGTTTAGGGGAGAGTCAGTGATACCATCCATTGAATAGAGTTGTTAGCTCATCTAAAATGATAAACATTCTAGCAACCTTTTATTTGATCAAGATTGGAATCCACGTTGTCCCGTTTAGGCGAGAGTCAAGGCTATTCTATCTTATGAGCTTCCACCATTGTTTCATATTCTTGCAAGTCTTATACAGTCGCCACCATTAGGGTGATCAATACTATATAATAAACTTACAAGATTACTTATCTTTTGAGATTAAACGGTGCTAACTTGCTAATGAACGTTCCTCCATTAGGGAGGATTACTCACTAAAAAAATAGCTATGTAAAACCAACAATGGAGATCGAATATCCTAATAATAATAAAGCTCATTATTTAATGAAAATTGTATTTTCTTCTAATATTTATTTTAATTTATTTATTTTAAGTATATATATTTATTTAATTAAAATTCCAATTTAGAATAAAAATTCTAAATATAAATTTTAATGTAATATTTATAAATTTATACTTAGATGGATATGAAAATAACGTGAATTATTTCCATCTTAGTAATAATTTCCATAAATATTTAGAAAAATATGCAATTTAAGTTGTTTCAAAATTAATTTAAATTAATTTACAACTCAAATATAATTTTCTATAAATATATATTGCATTTTGAAAAATAAAGTGTATAAGAATACTACTTTCAAAAATGCTTTAAAATAAAATAAAATAAATCCTGGAAAAATTATCTTAATTTTATGTTGGCCTAAAAATTAATAAAAATTAATTTACAACAAAAGATATAATTTTTCCTATTTAATTAAATATTAAAGAAAAATTTAAAATATTTAAGTATCATGATTAAGAATCAACTTAAATATTAATTTTCTATTTAATTAAATACACTAGAAAAATACTTCAAGCAAAACAAATAATAACTATCTAGACTTTCATTGACTAATTAATTAAATTACTAATTATAATATATTTTAGTTCATTTATTTTCATTAATCATTAAATGAAAAAATCATTGATTTAAGTTGGTCGAAAATTAAAATAAATAATTTTCAACTTTAATCTATTTTTCAAATAAAATTCAAAATTTCTGCATTAAAGAAATGCAATTTCGAAGTTGTGAGAAAAAGATTAATAAAATAAAATAATATTACAAACTTAAGATAATTTTTAATTTTAATTAAATAACATGAAAATAACAATATTTAAGTATCATGATGAAAATCAACTTAGATATTGAAATTTTCAATTTAATTAAATGTATTTAATTCAAGAAATAAATAATTAGGTATAGAGGAAACTTAATTATTTATTCTAGTTTAATACTAGGAAAATATTCTAAACTTAGATTGTACCAAAATTAATTATGAAACAATTAATTTCACAATCAATGATATTTTCCTATTTAATATTAGAAATAATAACTAGTACTAGAAATAACTTTCTAGAATATATATCATTAACTAAGTGTTTTTCTAAAATTAACTTTAAAATATTCAAATGAAAAATAAATTTCATATATTTTAAAAGTTAATTATGTTGCTAATTCTATTTTAATTAGGTTAGACTAATATAATTAACCTAATACAATTATTTAAATAAGGCTAATGGGCCTTCATGGTAGTTCATGTGAGGGGGAGCTAGGTTTAGTATGTCGTACCCACTTCTATTGGCCCCCAACTCTCACACAAGGCCCGAAAGAGAGGAATTTAACCTTAAAATAAACAATTGTTATTCATTGAATAAGCCCAAATCTAATTGGGCCTCAATAAAATTACTTATGTCAAATTTTATTTTAGCAACCTAGTCCATTTACTTAGTAAAACTTAAATGGGCTTCCTATATGCATCTAAGCCCAATAGCAAACATATAGGCTCACACAGGTCAAATGATTTGGATGGGCCTTATCATGTTACTAGGTTTACACAGATGAAAGAAGTACAAAATTTACCTGTTACAAATTATTTATAAGATCTATTGACAATTGGACTATGATTAAAATTAGATCATTGGATCTGTCAACAAGTTAATCATAGCAATTTAGATCAGATAAATAATAGGTTTGTTAAAAAAAATGAATAAACAATATAAAGTTAAATAAACAAACATTGTCCAAGTAACAGATGTGAAATAAGATATTAATATAATTAAATTATTATTCTTAAACTAACCAACTAAATTCTGAAAATTTAGGGTTATTAAAACAAACCCTTAAAATTTCAAAATAAAGGAAACTTATTTTTAAATATCTAGGTTTATTTGAATCAAATTAAATTAAATATGAAATAAGATCAATGATTTGAAACAAGAAATCTTCAATATCACTTTCATATCTTATAATAAAATAAACTAATTTTAAAATAGATTTGGTTAGATAATTATTATTTTAGGAATAAAATAATAAATAAATAATTATTACCATAATTATATGTCAAAATATCTCAAATTAAGCAATATTCAAATTTCTACAAAATATCTAAGTTATTTAAATATTCAAGATATGATTTATAAATTTCCAATAAGGAAAGAAATGATATATATAGAAAAATATCATTTTTAAACTTATAATTTATAAATAATTAAATATTTAACAAAATAACAAATTTTGAATTTGAAAATATTATGGTAAGTGTATCTATAAAAATATCTATGTTAATTTCAAATATATTAATTATTTAATTTATCATATAAGATAATTTTAATATAATATTTTAAATAAAAAGACAAAATTATCTTTTAATTTAAAATATGTTAAATATTAAAATATCTAATCTTATAATTAAATAATATATAAATATTAAAGAAGTTAACAAATTTTAAATCTGACCATAATAGGAAATATTTAAAATTGGAAATATTCCACAATGGAAATATTTAAAATTGGAAAAATTCCAAATTGAAAATATTTTAAAATTGGAAATATTTCAATTTAGAAATATTTAAATTGGAAAAATGAATTTTGGAAAACAATCCCATGAAAAAATTGGATTTTTGGGGAAAAACCCCAAAAATCGCAATTTTTGGGTTGGCTGCCTAGGAGGGGCTGCATGCAGCAGCCCAAGAGGCTCCTAGCAGCCCCATACGCGCGCGGAGGTGAGGCACCCAGCCGAGGAATTTTGGCGTCAGCAGGGTGCATGAGCGACATTCTTCGGCGCTGGCAGTGTCGTCTGGGCGGACGCACGGGCGTGCAGACAAGGGATTTCCCTTGTCACGCGCGCGGATGGGCTGCTGGTCTAATGCCTGGTGTGCGTGCGATTGAGGCACCCATGGACACACGAAATTCGATTTTTCCAAAAGTCATAACTTTTTCAATTTTTATCAGAATCGAGTTCCGTAAAAAACAAAATTGCTTAATTTTTTACAAGGAATCCAAATAAAATATTTTCAAAAATTGAAAAGATATTTTTCATGGCAAAATTTCGTACAACACAAACATTCATCATGAAAGCACATAAACCAACATGAAACCATCCAAATCAACACAAAACATATAAAACATCGTTTTAATTCATATTGCATGAAAGTAAGTCATTACCGTGGCTCTGGTGCCAGTTGTTGGAATTATTTTACCAGGATCTAGATTTACTAACTATAATTAATTATTAAATAATATATTGTCATTTATCTTATTTATTAATAAAAACTAATGAAAGTTTCCCAATTAATAAATATACCCTTTAAACTCTCTATTTACTGTTTTACCCTTACTTAGTGAAAATTCATAAAGTAGACATAGTCTAACTTTTAGAATTATAATTGATTAATTTAAATCAATTAACTGAGTCTTACAAGCAGTATGGTCTCAACTAGTATGGGGACCATGGGTCTATATAACCGAGCTTCCAATAAGTTGAACCGAATTTACCAAGTAAATTCCCTAACTTATTAATTCCTTATTGAATCCACTCTTAGAACTTGGAATTGCACTCTCAGTCATATAGAACGCTCTATATATTCCATGATATAGACATGTCATTAATTATCCATTGTTATAATCCTAATGTGATCAATGACCCTCTAATAGATGATCTACATTGAAAAGGCACTAAGTTACCGTTCCACCTTCAATGTATTTTATCCTTAAAAAACTTAGCTCCGTATAAATGATATTTCAGCAAAGTGAAATGAGATCTCCACCATTTATCTCTGTTTAGCCAAGCTCGAAGGATATCCCGTATCACTTCTAAATTCCTATAGAAGTTATAGATTCCATATTTATGGTAGCGGTCCCACTCAATTATACTATAATCTTCCCAAAATGTACGTATCACCCTAACCCAAAAGTAGGCTTAACTAACAAATCAAAGAACATGTATAGTACTCTTGAGATCGAACCTAACCATATCAGGATTAAGATCATTTAATCTAGGATCAACAGGTGATATTGAATTGAATAGATATTACGGTAAGTTTTAATATATCTAATCAAAGTTCAATATCGGTCCCTTCCGATGTATACTCCATACATCCGATACTGGTAAACTTTGCCAATGTCCTGCAAAGCACATAACACTTTTCCAAGGTGTAAGAATACCCATCAATGGTTATACCATGTCAGTCTAAATCCAGTGTTCTGACAAATTAGGGAATAAACTTTCGACCATATTATTAAGATTATATTCCACTGTGCTAACAACACTATAATCTTTAACAAATTCATATGTTCTAGACTTAAAAAGAATTCATACATTATATACATATAATCATGAAATAAATCATGTGAATCATGCAACATAAAATGTTATTTCTGATCTTTATTAATAAGTAAATCTGATTATATTGAAATGGGTTTTATTTAAGGCATAAAACCCAACACTTATAGTATCCACTAGGTGGATTTGGTCTTTTTCCTTTTGGATTGACGGTTGTGTATTGACCACCAATCTAATTGAATTGCAGTTGTCTGATTTTGACATAATCCTGTGAATAGATTTTTTATCTAAGTATGGGGCAAGGATCGACTGCAAACGGAAGATACTGGTGTTTGAGCTCGATAGTGCTAACCCAATGGTGTTTGTGGGAAAAGTTCAGGGGGCACGCGTACCGAGGATAACACTGTTGAAAGCTAAGGACCTGATGAACAGAGGTTGTTTGGTATTCATAGCCACTGCAGTGGACACTAGCCAACCTATGACATCAGGGCCTGAGAATATACGATTGGTATGCGAGTTCCTTGACGTCTTTCCAGAAGACTTACCGGGATTACCTCCTACCTGGGAGATTTAATTTGCCATTGAGTTGGTTCCGGGAGAGGATCAAGAATCTAAAGCATCCTATCGAATGGCTCTAGCAGAACTGAAATAATTGAAGATACAATTACAAGAGTTACTGAATCTAGGATTCGTTAGACTGAGCTCCTCACCTTGGGGTGCTCCAGTGTTATTTGTGAAGAAGAAACACGAGACTCTACGGATGTGTATTGATTACCAGGAGTTGAACAAGCTTACCATCAAGAACAAGTATCCTTTACCTCGAATTGATGATCTATTTGATCAACTGAAGGGGAAGACGCCCTTTTCCAAGATCGATCTTCGCTCAACCTATCATCATCTAAGAATTCGAGAGGAAGATATCCCAAAAACTGTGTTCCGCACGTGGTGTGGACATTATGAATTTATTGTGATGTCCTTTGGACTCACCAATGCCCCGACAACATTCATGGATCTTATGAATCGGGTATTCATGGATTACCTGGATAGATGTGTGATCGTGTTTGTCGATGACATCTTGGTATATTTAGAATCAGAAGAAGAGCATGAGTTGCATCTTAAAGCGGTTTTGCAACGATTGCGGGAACATAAGCTTAATGCTAAGTTCAAAAAGTGTGAATTCTGGTTATCTCGTGTCTCTTTCTTGGGGCACATAGTAGATAAAGATGGGATCATGGTGGATCCGGTCAAAATTGAAGCTGTTTGAGATTGGCCAACACCAAAGTCAGCTATTGAGGTTAGGAGTTTTCTGGGTTAAGCTGGGTATTACCGTCGGTTCGTCGAGGGTTTTTCAAAGATTGCTCTACCCTTAACGGAACTGACTCGAAAGAATCTAAAGTTTTTTTGGACTGATCGGTGTGAGAAATGTTTTCTAAAGTTAAAGCAGCGCTTCATTACTGCTCCAGTGCTAACTCTTCCTTCAAATAAGGAAAGGTTTGTGGTTTATTGTGATGCCTCGAGACAGGGTCTCAGATGTGTGCTTATGCAGGCTGGAAAGGTAATAGCTTATGCTTCTCGGCAGTTAAAGGAGTACGAGCAGAGGTACCCTACTCATGATCTAGAACTCGCAGCAGTGGTCTTTGCGCTAAAAGATTTTGCGGCATTACCAATATGGCGAGAAATGTGAGATATACACTGATCACAAGAGTTTGAAATACTTCTTTACCCAGAAAGACCTGAATATGAGAAAGAGGAGTTGACTAGAGTTGGTGAAGGATTATGATTGTGAGATCCTATATCATCCTCGTAAGGCCAACGTGGTTGCTGATGCCTTAAGTAGAAAGGGTCAGAGTTAGTTGAGTACTATGATGCAAATCTCCCAACAGTTAGCAAATGAGATGACTCGAGCTAAGATTGAGTTGGTTGTGTGGAAATTGGCTAATATTACTCTGCAATCCACTCTTTTAGAGCGAATTAAAGAAGCACAAGTGCAAGATTCAGAATTAGTAAAAACTCGAGCTAGGGTTTTGGCTGGGAAGGCTAGTGATTTCTCAGTAGATGGAACGAGAATGCTCAGATTCGGGAATCAAGTTTGTGTGCCCATGTATGAGAGTATCAAGAAATAGATTATGAATGAGTCTCATACGACTCCTTATTCAGTTCATCCAGGGTCAACGAAGATGTATCAAGATCTGAAGGCCATGTTTTGGTGGCCAGGCATGAAGAATGATATTGCTGAGTATGTTGCAAAGTGCCTTACGTGTCAGCAAGTGAAAGCTGAACATCAGTGACCTGCAGGGTTCCTGCAGCCACTAGACATACCAAAGTGGAAATGGGAGGACATTGCTATGGACTTCGTGGTAGGTATGCCTAGAACCTCGGGACAGTTTGACTCTATGTGGGTCACTGTGGACCGGTTTACAAAGTCAGCTCACTTTTTACCTATTTGGACGAATTTCTCCATTGACCAGTATGTTGAGTTAAATGTCAGAGAAATTTTTTGTCTTCATGGTGTCCAAAAGTTCATTGTTTTGGATAGAGATCTGAAGTTTACATCAAGGTTCTGGGAGAGTCTGCATCGAGCTATGGGTACTTAGTTAAAGTTCAGCACGACATTTCATCCTCAGATGGATGGGCAATTCGAGAGAACTATTCAGATTTTAGAAGACATGCTTTGGGCTTGTGTGCTTGACTTTGAGAGATCATGGGTAAAGTACCTTCCCTTGATCGAGTTCTCTTATAATAACAGCTATCAGGCAACAATCGGGATGGCCCTTTATGAGCTTTTATATGGAAGGAAATGCAGATCACCCATTCACTGGGATGAAGTGGGTGAAAGAAAGTTCTTGGGTCCCGAGGCTATTCAGAGAACGAGTGAGGAAGTTGAAAAGATTAGAGCGTGAATGCTCCCGGCTCAGAGTAGATAGAAGAGTTATGCTGATCCAAAGCGTCGAGATATTGATTTCCAAGTCAGGGACATGTTATTTCTCCGAATATCACCGATGAAAGGCATTAAACGCTTTGGTAAGAAGGGAAAGTTTAGCCCAAGGTTCATTGGACCTTTTGTAATCCTTGAGAGGATAGGGCAAGTGGCGTACAGGTTGGCTATGCCCCCAGCGCTGGCAGCTGTACATGATGTGTTTCAAGTTTCAATGCTTCAGAAGTATATCTCAGACTCGTCCCACATTCTGAGTTATGAAGCATTGGAACTTCAGCAAGACTTGTCATATGAGGAACAACTGGTGCAAATACTTGATAGATGAGGAAAAGTCTTGAGAAGCAAGACAGTTGCATTGGTGAAAGTATTGTGGAAAAATAGTAAAGTGGAAGAGGCAACCTGGGAACTAGAGACGGATCTACAGAAGAAATATCCGGAGTTGTTCAGGTAAATTTCAGGACAAAATTTCTATAAGGAGGGGATAATTGTAATACCCTAAGTTAAGAAATAGATTAGCAAAACCCTAATCAGATAATTATGAATAATTGAGGAATTATATTATTATGTAGTTCAATATATGAGAATTTATTTGATTAATTATATATTAAGACTCCGTTGGTGAGCTAGGGGCATTTTAGTAATTATGACCCGAGAAGGGTAAATTGATGAAATTAATTTAATTACGTGCTTAATTGAACTATATTATTATATAGTATGCCTGTGTTGTCTTTTCAGGTGTGTTTTGACTGGTTAGCGCGGTATAGTCACAACTAGGTATTTCGGGAAGAACCGGGTTCGGGCCCGAAATGCAATTTGAATTAAAAAAATTGGGATTTTTATTTAATGGTAATAATCTGAAATTATATTGGATTTATGTGTGAATAAAATGACTAAATTGCCCATGTCAGTATATATGCATGCTTTATAGCCCTAGGGGCAAAATGGTCTTTTGACCTTTATTTTCTACAATTGATAAAAGATTATTTTGAGGGAATAAGAAATAAATTTCTGGACTTCTCTTTCCCTCTTGGCGGACCCTCTCTCTCTCTCAAACTCTCTTTTTTTTTTCTCTTTGATTTGGTGAGGAAATTGTTGGAAGCTTGCTTAAATCCTGCTATTTTGGAATTGAAGGAGGTTCTTGCTTTGTTTGAGGTAGTTTTTACAACCTTTAAACTTTAAATTCTTGCTGAATTTTATTGTTGATAAAGCATGAAATTGGTTGAGAATGTGGTTGTGTTGCATGCTTGATGAATTTGAGTTGATTTTGACAAGTTTGAGTGTGTCTTGCTTGAATTCTTGATGTGTTGGTTCATTCAAATCTTGATGGAATTTTAGGGTTTATTTTCATGTATTAAATTCAGCTTTTGGTTGAGTTTTTTGCTAGAAAATTCTTGGGTTTGTTGGAATTTAAGCTCAAGTTCAAGACCTTGAAGTTTTAGAATTTGGGCATGAATTTTGTTGAATTTTGGGATTTGTTTTTGGTAATTCAGAGGCATTTTTAGGGTACATTGAGTTTGAAGTTTGATTGTAAACTCTGATTTTGGTTGTGTAAAGCAAGCTTGAGTTCACGGAACTCAAGCTCGGAGCTTTAATGGCACTTTTTGAATTTTAGTGAAATTATTGTGTTTAAGTTGTGGAATATGTTTATTATGTCATATGATGAAGCTCTGGAAAGTTTAGTGGTGATTGGAGAAGATTTGAGTAGGTTTTGGACGTTTAAAAGTTATGTTTTTTATTGTTTTTCTACCTAGACAACCAGAATTCTGGTTGGTTCAAGGCTGTTACAACCAGAATTCTGGTTGGAGTAAATCGGGAAATGCTGAATTTTGTTTTGGCCATAACTTTTGACTCGGGACTCCATTTTGGGAGTTCCTTATATCGTTGGAAAGCTCGTTCTGAGCTCTATGTGATTATCTGTATTTTAAATGCAATGAATATATTTTATGAATGTGAAAACAGGGGTTAACCCTATTTGTGAAAATCCCGGATTATGTGACTAGGATTACCGGCACCTGGTCAGGAGCACCTGCGGATTTGGAATCTCTGTCTTTAGGGACAACAAGTAGGACACTAGTTAGCACGTAGAGTATGCACGGTGGTGCTTATATTGAGGTTTATATATGTGAGTAATTGTAATCGATATTAGGTTTATAACCCTAATATGAGCGGTTGATAGCCTAGGGTTATTACCCTAGTTATATGAGTTGAATAAATGATATGCCATGCCAAGTGTATGATTATATTGAGATTTAAGGATTATGCGATCAAGGCATAATCAGGTTGGACTTGGTAATCAGAACCGAGCAGAACCATTCTAAGGCCTTATTGTAAATAGACGTGTGAGAGCAACACGTAGGTTTACGCCACGTAAACATAAATAGGCATGTGAGCGCAACATGTAGGTCTATGTCACACAGACATATTTAAATGGTGTTGTTGTTTATACTATATGATGAGCATATTATTGATATGTTTTATATTGTCTTGCTGAGCTTGGCTCACGGGTGCTCTACTGTGCAGGAAAGGGTAAGACTATTACTGATCAGCCATGAGTGCAGAAGTTGGACGAAGAATGTACATGTCTGAGCCATATCAGACCAGGCGGGTTGGGGTCTACTAGTGTTGTTTTTTTTTTAGACTCTATTTTTTCGCTTAGGCCGGCTGAAAGAAAAAGGACTTGTAATAATATTTTGTAAATTTTTTTCGAATCCCAACTTCTGTAACTTTTAGATTGTAAAGTTTAAATTATTGCAAGTTTTATTTTAATTCTGTTTATAATTAAATTTTCATTTCAGCGCTAATTTTATTAGTAATCCCAATTAGGGGATTAGGGTTTCATAAGTATCTTGGGTAGTGTGCCTAATTATTTAGGGCGTTACAACGTGTCTGACCCTCACGTGGCCCAGCATGCCACCTTGCCCAGCGCCAAACAGGATCCACCCATGCAGGAGGAGGGGAATCATGAGGGGGATGCTGAGGTCCAGGAGATAGAGGAACAGGGTGATGTCCGTCCTGGTAGTCCTTCCGAGGAGGAAGAAGAGGAGGAGGTTGCACCCCAAACTTTGGGGGATACAATGAGGCTGGGGAGCCAGTTGATGGGGACGGTGACGTCCTGGTCGAGGGCGTGGATTACGTCAATGAGGAACTTACTGCCGTGGCTCCTCACAAGAGGGAGGGTGCTTTGGGGGCCAGGTGGGTGAGCCCTCCGTCCAAGGTCAGCGAGGCACGTTTACAGGATCTCAACCAAGGTGGCTATTTCGGTAAGTTAGATTGTTACATTCTTGCCTATAACAATCGAGCCACAAACCCTGAGAGGGGGATGTGCGCCTAGTCAGGTGCTCATGCTAAACAAGGGGCATTGCTGCCTTTGCACCCGTACTTTAAGAAGGTGGCAGACTTTTTCCATCTCTATCTGACCCAATTAACTCCCAAGGGCATCAAGTATCTATCTGCCCTGTTCATTCTCTACGCCATCCAGAAGTGGGATATGCCTTCTCCCCATGAGGTTAGCTGGTTTTTTGATTTGAAGTCTACTCCCAAGCAAGGCAGGTCGGGATACTTCTACTTTTCTCAGCCATACTACAAGTGGTTGACGGGCACTAGGGACAAGGTCGCTAGCAAAATTGGGGATTTTGCTAATGAGTATTACATGGTGGATGGCATGGGCACCACCTACACTCGGTTCCAGTATATCTCTACATATCACCGCCCACCCTTCACACTTGCTCTCAAGGATAGAGCTCAGAAGCTTGCTCAACTGCTGAGTGCTGCCCGAAATATAACTTTGTTGACCTCCGAGGACAACTTTGTGGAGTACAGGCTTTACTTGAAGGATTTCATTCCTTAGTCTGTGAAGGAGAAAAGGAGGAAATCCATTGTTGGTCGGGCTGAGGGAGCTCATCAGGAGGATGAACTCATTCAACTTAAGCATGAGGCTAAGTTGAAGGGAGGTGCGGGGGCCAAATAGTATGCTCAGGAGCATTCTGAGCAGGATGATGAGGTTGAGGAGGAGGAGGTGACTCTGCTCAAAAGGAGGAAGAAGCTTCCTGCCGAGCACAGGCCTGTTGAACATGCAATTCGAATCAGGGAGCCCAGTCTACCTGCTTGGCCATCCACTCCTATAGTAGGAAAGGGAAGAGCCATCCTGAAGGAGATAAGAGACTTGTCAGGTGATGATGAGCCTTCTAGTCTTGCTCGGTCAAACGCTTCTTCCGAAGCGTAAGATACTCCGTCTTGTTTTTAACCTTCTTTATTATTATGCTTTCATACTTTTAGTACTTTTCTCTAACCATGCGTCTTTTATTTTGTGCATACATGTCTCAGAAGATGCTCGAAGCTCTGAAGAAGAGAGTGGGAGGAAGCTCAGGCTCATCTCCTCCGGCCAAGAAGTCTAAGGGCGGTGAGACAACACCGTGTAAAGCGAAGGCACCGGCCGAAGCCGTTATCGATCTTTCTGAGGAGCTAACCATTGTAGATCCTTCTGCCCTAAAAGCTGCTAAGTCCAAAGTCTCTCGAGGAGGAAGCTCGGACAGACGCCAATAGGCGAAGGGCGGATCTGAGCTGGCCAAAAGTGGATCTGAGCAGGTCCGGGCTCCTATCCCACCTCCATCACTGCATCTAGAGACCAAAAGAGGCAAAGAGATGCACACCCATTACATGAATCGGTCATTCCCTGAGGTGAATGAGCAGCTATCCGGAGTTGACAACGAGCCTTCCCTGGAGTTGTTGATGGGAGGAGTCCTGAAGGAGTTTACGAGGGTGAGTCTTTCCTGACAGTTTCCTTTAATTCTTCTTTACTTGGCTTAGATTCTAACATTTTTTCTTTGTGAAGACTGGTTTGAAGATGGCTTACACTTATTCTTGAGCCAAGTCAGTTGCCTCCAAGAACCAGTCCAACACAATGAGGGCGGAAATGGACTTGGCCTGGAAGGACGCTGATGAAGCCAGGGTTCAACTCGAAGCCGTCCGAATGGAACTCGGTGAATTAAACACAAAGATTCTTGCTGCCGAGAAGTAGGTGGCCGAGCTGACCAAGGAATTATAGGCTTTTGACCAACTTAAGGCTGCCATGACCTCCTTGTCCAAAGAAGTGACCAACCTCTAGGAAGAAAGGGAGGTTCTTCGAACTGTTTTCCGTAGCTTGGAAGGCTAACCCTCAAGCGAATTTTGATTACCAGGGTGATGCCAACCACTTCTACTTCCGGTCTGAATGTTAACATGCCCCCTGCCCAGACAACAGATCCTCTAGCTCCTACCGGCCAAGAAGACCCGTACAAGGAGCCTGGGACTCCAGTCGTCTAAACACTTCTCTTTTTATCTTTCTTCTCTTTTACATCTGTCCGGCCATAAGGCCTTTTTTAAGACATCGTGACCGGCCAAGCAGTCTTTAAACTTGGAGTTATTTTTCATTTTTTAGACAATCGGCTGACCGGGCTGCTTTTAATCTCGGTTTGCTTTTGTTATCTTTGATGAATTTCATCCTTTATTTATAATCATCGTGCAACTATTTTTGTTTTATCTTTACCAAATGATTTGTACAGGTATAGGTGCCCCCCAAGTGACCGAGCAAACTTATGACTCTTGGTCACTTATTTTTTGGAAGTATACTTTCTTGTCTGTTCGGGGTTTCGGGTTCGACCGAACTTTTTGTACACACTGGATGGTAAATTAATAACATGCTAGTAATTTAAACTCAATTTGAATTTTGAAATAAACATCTTTATTCATTTATTGATCGAAAAATGTGTTTGTTACCGTGGTAACTTACATCAGAGCTATTTGATCTAATATGATCTTTTAACTTAACATGAAATAAAATAAATTGCAAAAATTAGAAATTGTACTTTAAATGATGGTCATCCGACCTGAGTACTTTTCAATTTTGTCCGAACCTTTGGGCGTGGTCCGCCCAGTTGGCCATTCACTTAAAAGTAAATGTTCTTTTAGTACTTAATATGGGCATCCGACCTGGTACTTCTATTGGTAGTATTTTCTTAAATGTTCCCCATTCCAATACCTTTGTACTAGAACAAGTTGCATTTTTTCATCATACTTAACCAATTTGTACGCTCTTGATTCGAGAACTTGGAGCACCTGATATGGTCCTTCCCAGTTAGGTCTGAGTACACCTATCATACTGTCTTTGGTGTTAAGAAATACTCTTCTTAGGACCATATCTCCCACAAAAAATTTCCAAGCCTTCACTTGTTTATTGAAATACCAAGCTAATTTTTGTTGATGCGCTATCAACTTTAAGTTTGTTGTGGTTCGCTTCTCTTCGATTTCATCAAGTGATTCGGCAAGGAGTACGTGATTTGCTTCTTAGTTATACGTCAATCTTCTGTGCGATGGTGGATCGAGCTCTACGGGCAGCATAGCTTCATATTCCATGGAAAATGGATTCTGTTCGGTTGCCATTTTATCAGCTGTTCGGTACTGTTGGCTTTTTATGCCCTAAATAAAACTCCATTTCAATGTAATCCATTTTTATTCAACATCAATAAAGAAAAGAAAGCATTTTTCATTCATCTGTGTATGTTTTGGTTCATCTTATCAATTGCTTGTCTATTTGATTTATAAATTCATCTGAAACCCTTTTCACATACTTGATCTTGTTTATTGTGTTGTCAACACATTGGAAAGTAAACATGACTATGTGAATAAAGATTCCTAGATTTATCAGACACAGGGTTTTACTGATATGATAATCTACAACAGAGTTTACTTGCATTTGGAGAAATGCTATGTTCTTTCCAGAGCATTGGTTAAAGTAAAGCTCAGGTTGGGTGCATGGAGTATGCATCGGAAGGGACCGATATTGAACTTTGACTTAGATTTATTAAACTTACCGTAATATCTATTCAAGTCAATATCGCCTAGTTGATCCTAGATCAAATGATCTTAATCCTGTTATGATTAGGCTCAATCTCAAGAGTGTTATTCGTGTTCTTTGATTTGTTAGTTAAGCCTACTTTTGGGTCAGGGTGATACGTACATTTTGGGAACACGGTAGTGCAATTGAGTGGGAGCGCTAACATAAACATGGAATCTATAGCTTCTATCTGGCGAATAGTAAGTAAAGGATGATCTCCGTCGAGCTTGACCAAAAAAAAATAAATGGTGGAGTACTCATTTCACATAGCTGAAATATAATTTATACGGGGTTAAGTGTTTTAAGGATAAAATACATTGTAGGGTGTTACGCTAATCTAATCCCTTTACAGTGTAGATCAATCATATAGAGGATCATTGATAAAATTAGGATTATAACAATGGATAACTAATGACGTGTCTATATGGTGGAACATATAGAGCGTTCTATATACTGAGAGTGCAATTCTAAGTTCTATGCGTGGATTCAACAAGAATTAATAAGTCAGTGAATTTAGGTTATAAATTCTTGATCTGCTTATTGGAAGCTCGGTTATATAGACCCATGGTCCCCCCACTAGTTGAGACAATATTACTTGTAACACTCATTTAATTGGTTTGTATTAATCAATTATAATTCTCAAATTAGACTATGTCTATTTGTGAATTTTTCACTAAGTAAGGGCGAAATTGTAAAGAAAGAGTTTTTAGGGCATATTTGTTAATTATGTTACTTTGTATGGTTCAATTAATAAATATGATAAATGACAATATTATTTAATAATTATTTATAGTTATTAAATAGTTAGAATTGGCATTTAACTGGTTGAATTTGAAAATTGGCGTTTTTGAGAAAATGAGATGCATAAATGATAAAACTGCAAAATTGCAAAAAGTGAGGCGCAAATCCACATAGCCATGGCCGGCTACTTTTATAGGCTTTATCATCTGATGCAGGAAATTTACACTTAACACTTTTACTTCTGGTTTCCTTCAGAGAAAAACCTGAGCCTTCTCTTTCTAAACCTTAGCCGCCACCTTCATACTCTTCTTCTTGCTTGAATAATTTCGAACCACTTATTGTTAGAGTAGTGCCCACACATAGCAAGTGATACCTCAATCATAGTGAGGAAGATCGTGAAGAAAGATATTCAACAAGAAGGAGTTTCAGCACTAAAGGAAGGAGAGAAAGAGATCCAGGTTCAGATCTTGATAATACTCTGTGACAGAAAGGATACAAGGGTTAGAGATCTGAACGGAAGGAGACATTTTATTCCGCTGCACCCAATGTAAGGTTTCTCATACTTTATAAGTGTTTATTTTATAATCGTTTTAGAAGTTCATATTTAGGATGTTAATCAACATACTTGTGAGTAGATCTAAGATCCTGGTAAAATAATTTCCATCAGGTACGACCATAGAACTTCAGGAAGCTCCTCCAGCCAGTTTCCTTTAGCATCCTCGAGTCTTTTCTTTAGTGTATCCTTCAGTGTCTTGTTGACTGCTTCAACTTGACCATTTTCATGGGGATGTGCCACTACAGAGAAACTTTGATGACACCATGGTTCGCACAAAAATCAGTGAAGGACTGGCTCACTGTTTGACATTGTCTGACACTATTTTGTATGGCAATCCGAGCCGGCATATTACGTTCTTCACAAAAATTCTTGAACTGTTTTAGATGTAATGGTTGTCAGTGGTTTGGCTTCCGTCCACTTAGTGAAGTAATCAACCACAACCACTGCGTACTGCAATCCTCCCTTGCCTTTTGGTAATTGTCTGATCAGGTCAATCCCCCAAATGGCAAAAGGCCACGAACTTTACATCTGAGTTAACTCGTTGGGCAGAGCTCGAGGTATCTTCGAAAATCTCTAGCATTTGTCACATTTTTTAACATAGGCCTTTGAATTTTCAATCATTATCGGCCAGAAATAACCTTGCCTTAGACTTTTCTTAGATAAACTTTTCCCGACGGAGTGCTTTCCACAAAATCCATCGTGCACTTTAGATAAAAGTCGTGAAGCTTCTTCTTCAATAAGACATCTGAGCAATGGCATGGAGAACCCTCGTCTGTACATAATTCCCTCTACTATGATGCACTGTGCAGCCTTCCTCCTCATCTTTCGCGCTTCATTTCGATTATCTGGGAGTTCCCCAGTGTTGAGGTAGGCTTCTAATGGCGTCATCAAGTTCGGAGAAGTAGCAATCATTTTGATCTCTTCCGTGCCAGTAATGCTAGGCTCTTCGCAAAACTGGATAGGAACCAAGTTCGCTTTATCACTTACATTACTGCTTGTCAATCGAGCTAATGCGTCTGCAGTTGTGTTTTCTTCCCTTGGAATTTGTCTGAGACTGTAGCTTTTGAATTTTGTGAGTAGGTCATGTATTTTTCTTAGATATGCTATCATCTTTTCTCCCCGAGCCTCGTATTCTCTAGATTCGTGATTTACCACCAGTTGTGAATCACTACAGATTTTGATGTGTTTGGCTTTCATCTCCCAGGCTAGTTTTAGGCCAGCGATCAAAGCTTCATATTCGGCTTCGTTATTGCATGCCTTGAATCCAAACTTAACTGTAGTGTGTAGGTGTTGCCCCCTAGGTGTGACAAGGGCGATTCCTACATCGGATAGTTGATTCGTAGCTGACCCGTCCACATGTAGTTTCCATGTCAGCTTGTCTTCACTGTTTCTTGGCTAAGGTGTTTGTACTGGCTTGGGGTTGCCTTCCGATACGCTTTCTGGTTTGCCTGTGAATTCTGCCACAAAGTATGTTAGGGCTTGACCTTTGATTGCTGTTCGGGGCTTGAAGGTAATTTCATACTGACCCAGTTCTACCGCCCACTTAAGTAACAGTCCAGAAGCATCCAGCTTTTGCAATATTTGGCTTAATGGTTGGTTAGTGCACACCTGAACAGAATGAGCTTGAAAATAGGGCCTTAACTTTCTCCTTGCTAGAATGAGGCAGTAAGCGAGTTTCTCTATCAATGGGTACCGGCCTTCGGCCTCAATGAGTCTTTTACTAATGTAATAGACCGGGTGTTGTATGTTGTTTTCTTCTCTGATCAGCACGGCACCCACAGCATGCTCCGTGACAGCGAAGTATATCCCAAGTTCTTCTCCATCCAGAGGTTTTGAGAGTACGGGAGGCTTTGTGAGTTGCATTTTTAGCTACTGAAAAACCCTTTTCACATTCCTCTATCCACTCAAATTTCTTATTTCCTCGGAGGATGTTGAAAAATGGAACACACTTGTCTGTTTATATTATGAAACAAATTTGTTGAGTGCGGCAATCCAGCCTGTCAAACTTTGTACTTCCTTGGTTCTTGTTGGCGACTTCATATCCAGGAGGGCTTGAATCTTCTCTGGATTGGCTTCAATTCCTCGGGCATTGACAATAAAGCCCAGAAACTTTCTCGAGGTGACTCCAAATGAGCACTTTAAGGGATTTAGTTTCATGTTGTACATCCTGAGGACTTTGAAGCAAATAAGCACTTTAAGGGATTTAGTTTTATGTTGTACTTCCTTAGGACTTTGAAGCATTCATTCAGGTCATCTATGTGCCACCCAGCCTTCCTGGATTTGACGAGCATGTCATCCACATATACTTCCATGTTTCGTTCGATCTTGTCTTTAAACATCTTGTTTACCAATGTTTGCTATGTGGCTCTAGCATTTTTGAGACCAAATGGCATGACTTTGTAGCAATATAGACCCATATTTGTTCGGAAACTTTTATGTTCTTTGTCTGGTGGATGCATTTTGATTTGATTGTACCCCGAATAAGCGTCCATGAAGCTTAATATCTTGCCCAGCTATTGCGTCCACAAGCTGATCGATTCTCGGAAGTGGAAAACAGTCTTTGGGGCATGCCTTGTCGAGGTCTGTGAAATCAATACACACTCGCCATTTCTTGTTCGGCTTGGGTACCAATACGGGATTGGCAACCCAAGTCGGGTAGAAAGTTTCAATTATGAAGTTGTTGTTGCGTAGCTTCTCTACCTCTTCCTTTAGGGCTAGTGCTCGCTCTTTGTCCAATAGCCTTCGCTCTTGTTGGACTGGTCGGAAGTTAGGATCAATATGTAGGACGTGCGAAATTACAGAAGGATCAATTCTGACCATATCCTCATGTGACCAGGCAAAAACGTCCAGGTTTGCTCTCAAAAATTTTATCAACACTGATTTTACTTCGAGCAACAAACCTTTTCCAATTTTTAGCTTCCTGGTCAGGATATCGAGATCGATCTCGATCTCTTCTAGTTCTTCCATAGGTCCACCATTGCTTCTTGGGTCCCGAAGTCGAGGATCCACATCTTCATCCCCGCCATGGGAAGTTCCGTACTTAGAATTGTTTTTTCCCTTGTCCGTACTCTAGCTGGAGGATACTTCCTTCTTAACCTTGGCCACAACAAGGTTATAACATTCCCGAGCAATCTGCTAGTTTCCTCTTAGATACCCTACCCCATTCTTTGTTGAAAACTTAAGGCATGAATGGAATATCGACGTAATAGCCTTTAAGTCATACAAGGCTGGCCGGCCTAGCATGACATTAAAGGCTGATGGAACGTCCAATACCAGAAATTGTGTCATTATAGTTATGATCATCAAAGTTTGCCCAACAGTGAGGGGTAGGCAAATTTTCCCTAGAGGTGCGACTCCTTGGCCGGAGAAATCATACACGGGCAGAAGACAGGGGGTTAGATCTTTGAGCTAGAGCCCCATCTTTACATAGGTTGTCTTGAATAAGATGTTGGAAGAGGCTCCATTATCTATCATAGTTCTGGCGACCATCTTCTTAGCTAACTGGACCTCCACGACCAACGGGTCGTTGTGCAAAAATCTGATATTGACAGCATCTTAATCGTTGAATGTTATTGTGGGCTCTCCTACTCGTTGGATTTTTGGCTTCCTCTCTTCTACGGCCAAGATCACTTCTTCTTGCTCGTGCTGTACTGTTCGGGCATACCTCTCCCGGGCATTGCCTGAATCTCAAGCTATGTACGGGCCTCCAATGATGACTTCAAATGTCCATCTACTGGTGGAGGTAGCAAGTCTTGGTTGATATCGCCCCTCTAATTTATGTCAGCCTTGACATACTTCAATACGTGCGATTTTTTTTTTTCTTATCAAAAATTCAATTTCAATCTTCAAATTGTTGCATTCCTTGGTGTCGTGGCCGTGTTCTCCATGAAATCAACAAAACTTGGTCATGTCTCTCTTTCTAACATCAATTTTCATGAGTGCGGGCTTATTGTAAGGGGCTACTGACTGAGTGGCCATGGAAACACTTTCTATGTCCTCCGTCTGGATGGTAAATGCAGTATACTTGGTAGGATTTTCCCGGGGAGCCTGTTCAGTTTTGTTGGTGAACTTTCCCTTTTTTCCATTCCCTTGCGTATTATTGTTGGTGGACCGTTTACTATTTGAACTTCAATTTCTCGGGTAATGGGGGAGATGGACAGATGTCCCAATAGAAGGAGCTTTTGACTTGCCAGGTTTTTGTTCACCTTCTGCCCGCTAAATGGCCTTTTCAAGTTTGATAAAACCTTCTGCACGGTCAAGAAAATCACTCATCGAGTCTACTGGACCGTTCTTTCTTATGTCCTTCCAAAGCTCACCAAGGACTTCAATGCCCCCCCAATATCACGGACAACTTTTTGTCTTCGGTTACTCGTGGAACCTTGGTCGCCTCATTCATGAATCTGCTGATGTAGGCTCGGAGAGGCTTGCCTGGTCTTTGCTTTACTTCAACCAGATCTCCTAGGTGCAACGGAAGTTGGCGAGAGGAGGAAAATTGTGCATGGAACGCCGAGGAGAAAGCCTTCCACGAGTTGAACTTTTCGGGTCCCAACTTGAAATACCATTGCTAGGAGGCTTCTGAGATGGTGGTAGGAAAAATTCTGCAACATACATCTCCTCGTATTCCTTGCAAATCCATTTGCATCTCGAAATACTTAAGGTGGGATAATGGATCTTCCTTACCAGTATACATCTGCAAGGTTGGCATCTTAAACTTGTGGGGCAACTCCAGGATATTGATTTTGGGGGAGAAAGGGGTTCCACATGCTCGGTCCAACTCGAGATCGTTGTTCCTCTGACCGGCAATGTCTTGGAACATACTTTTTAGTTCGTCCAACTATGCCTGCACAGTTGGACTAACTTGTTTGACATTTTGGCCGATCTGAGTCACATCAACATCTTTTCAATTGGATATTTGAGTGCGGGTTCCGGGCTGCACGATCGTCGTGTCAAGCTGATCGTCTACTCCTCTCCTCCTATTCAGATCATTTTTGAGATCATGAGTTGTCCCCAACCTATCAAATATGGAAACGCCTTGCTGTCTTAGTGACTGGTTGGTTAGGCCAATTAGCTGACTGGTACCATTAACTTGGTTGGAATTGTTGGGTATGACTTCTCCTGATGAATTACTAGACAAGGTTTGCCCACCTACCACTTGGCCCACAGGTGGAGCCTGTGACCGGGGATTTGACGGCTAAATATTTATAGTTTGAAAGGTATTCATCGTTGGATCTTCGTCTGTCTCGCTCAAAGGAATGACATTCACGTGCTACTGCTCGGAACTCTGATAGGCTTTCCGAATCAGCACAGTGGCTTGCCGACTGCGATCGTCAATGACTGCTTGCCGAGCCCTTAACGTTTCTATCTCCTTGTCCCTCCATTCGGAAAACATGCGCCTGTGCTCCTCAAATGCGAGGTTTACCGCAGCGTGGAGTTCCTCTTGATCATGATACAAGGTGTTGGTATGACCCTGTATAAAATATCTAGGATTGTAAGGTTTAGTATTTTCACTAGTTATTCCTACTTGCTAAATGCTTAATAATTTTTGAATTGTGTGTGAATTTATATTAAACCATGTTATTTTCTATTATTAATTGTAGTTTAGTTTCGCATCTTCATTGGTGGTCTAACTTGGCTTGTTGTTTTTATTGGGACAAATCCTAATGAATTGTCATCCATTAGACAAACATAATAGTGTTAGATCTCGATAGATAAATATTTATAAATGCAACACCTAGCTGTTCTTTAATAGATGACACCTAAGACAAGTATTTACAATATGAAACAATGAAGAAGTTTTAAAAATAAGAATAACTTTGACTCTCGCCAATCGGGACATCGTTGGATTCTTATTTTAAATTCAAAAATATCCTTTCATTTTTCCTCTTAGCTTATTCATTTTGAATTAGCTTAAATAATATATCATTATATGAATGGTTTATAAATCATTTGCTGATGATGTCATTCTGTTTTCTCTTAAGAAATTGAATGGCGCATATGGTTATATTCTCGACATTCTATCCTGAAATGATATAAATCCTCGATCTTGAATCTCCTATTGTATATATGTTTACTATAGGCAATTTAAACTTAGAGTTAGATTAGTAGTGGTGGTCCAAGAGAGAATAATTACTCATGTATATTCGGTTAAATTTAAGTCTTTGACTTTAAATTTTAGATTCCAAATAGAAATTTCATATATCTATTTCCTAGAACACATTACACATTACAGTATGACTTTCACAAGTTTTTTTTAATATCCATTTTCAGTCAATGGATTCAAACTGTATGTTTATGTGTGGATTTGAGTTTAGTATTCTGTGACCAAAATCCACTTGGACTATTCTAAAAACTTTATCTTGTAACTAGACCTAAGTCATCGAAAGACCACAACCACATATTTTATAAATCTATGGTACTTGTATCTTGTTCGTAGTGTTTTTCACAAGATTATTCTCTGCAAAGAGTCAATATGCCTACATCCACTGATGTAAGATCATCTATATTCGAAGATGGATGTACATTTAGGGGTGGATATGAGTTTTCATTTTATTCTTAAGACGATCACTCTAGATTTTACATTATGCAAAGAAATTTGAAATGTTTGAAAATTTTCATGAAATTCTAGCAATGGTGGAAAACCATTAAGGTAAGTGGTTAAAGATCTTCCAAATTGATAGGGGTGGAGAAATATTTGGTAGATATGCAGTTCAAAGATCATTAAGTTGATTTTTAAATTATATCCAAACTTACCTCCCCAAAAATTCGATTTGCGTGTTGATGATAGTATAAGTCTATGATTAGTTGCTAGCCATTGCCTAAGTCCTTCTAAGGAAAAACCCTAGTGATAGGAAAATTTCAGAATGATGGAATGGTTGTGTACTTAGTGTAAACCTTTACGAGATTCATGGATGACCTAATCGTAATATTAAGAAAAGAAAGAACTGTTAACTAAGGTTTGCATGTTTGATAGCTATTCTAAGTAATTAGGGGTGGACCATCCCATAGTCATTAGATAAGAAAGTGTTTATTTTAACAAATACTACTTTTCTAAGAAAATGACTAAGTCTGAAAAACAAAGTAGCAAAATAGAGGAGATATTTTTTTTTCTTGATTCCAAAAGTGTTCTATCACCGAAGAGGATAATTCCACTATGTTCTTAGACAGAAAGTCACAGTACGTTGTCGTAGTGGGAGGGTTTCAAGGAACTTACCCTGTTATGACTTGGAAGACACTTGTGATGAAATCCATTGTTAGTTTAAACAAGTAAGGGATTGTAAGAATAAGAAATTAAGAAGCAAATCCAAGAGAACTATGGTCAAAACCATTCATATGGAGTTACAAAAGTTCTTTTACTACAAGGAAAAGAAAGGAAATTTTGAAAATAAGTCTATTCAATTGACTTAACAAAGCTTCCTGCTCCTGGTATTATAGGTTTGAGATCATCTAAAGGTAGTGGAACCATCTTATATCGAATAAGATGATAGAACACTTTGGAATCAAGAAAATATCTCCTCTATTTTACTACTTTATTTTCAGACTTATTCATATTCTTAGAAAAGTAGTATTTGTTGAAACAAACACTTTCTTATATAATGACTATGGGATGGTCCACTCCTAATCACTTAGAATAGCTATCAAACATGCACACGTTGGTTAACAGTTCTAGCTTTCTTAAGGTCACGATCAGGACATCCATGATTCTAGTAACGGTTTACACTAAGTACATAACCATTCCATCATTCTGAAATTTTCCTATCACTAGGGTATTTCGCTAGAAGGACTTAGGCAACTGCTAGTAACTAATCATAGACCTTACACTATGATCAATATGCATATCGAATTTCTTGGAAGGTCAGTTTGAATACAATTCAAACAATTCAGCTTAATGATCTTTGAACTGCATAACCAAATATTACTCCACCCCTCTCAATTCGCAAGATCTTTAACCAC
Organism: Cannabis sativa; assembly: GCF_029168945.1. NCBI lineage: Eukaryota > Viridiplantae > Streptophyta > Magnoliopsida > Rosales > Cannabaceae > Cannabis > Cannabis sativa. Next base: position 64,264,187 of record NC_083605.1, on the reverse strand, counting down.
TTACCCTAATATTTTTCAACACTGCTAGAAATTCATGAAATTTCTCAAACATTTCAAATTTCTTAGCGTAAGGTAAAATCTTCAATGATCGTCTTAAGAATTTAGTGATAACTCATATCCACCCCTGAATGTACATCCATATTTGAATATAGATGATCTTACTTTCAAGTTGACATAGGCATATTGACTCCTTACAGAGAATGACCTTGATAAAACCACTATGAACAAGATGAAAATGCCTTAGATATATAATAATGTGGTTGTGGACTTTTGATGACTTAGGTCTAGTTACAATAAAGAGTTCTTAGAATAGTTTAAGTGGATCGTGGTCACAAAATACTAAACTCAAATTCCATACATAAACATACAGTTTGAATCCATTGATAGAAAATGGATATTAAAAACTTGTAAAAGTCACTGTATTGTCCAATGTATACTAGGAAACTAAAATTTAAATTTTCTATTTGGAATCTAAAATTTGAAGTCAAAGACTTAAATTTATACCAAATATGTCTTGAGTTATTATTCTCTCTTGGACAACCACTACTAATCTAACTCTCAGTCTAATTTGCCTAAAGTAAGCATATACAAGTAGGAGATTTCTAAGATCGAGGATGTATTGTTGGGTTTTGTGCCCTAAATAAAACTCATTTTAATATAATCAGATTTACTTATTAATAAAGATCAGAAATAATATTTAATGTTCCATGGTTGACATGATTTATTTCATGATTATTTACATAATGTATTAATTCTATTTAAGTCAAGAACATATCAATTTGTTAATGATTATAGTGTTGTTTGCATATTGGAATATAATCTTAATTATATGTTCGAAAGTTTATTCCCTGATTTGTCAATTCACTAGATTTAGACTCACATGATATCAGCGATAGATATTCTTACACCTTGGATTAGTGTTATGTCTTTTCCAAGGAATTGGCAAAGTTTACCAGCATCGGATGTATGGAGTATACATCGGAAGGGACCGATATTGAACTTTGATTAAATATGTTAAAATTTACCTTAATATCTATTCAATTCAATATCACCTGTTGATCCTAGATCAAATGATCTAAATCCTGATATGATTAGGTTCGATCTCAAGAGTATTATACATGTTCTTTGATTTGTTAGTTAAGCCTACTTTTGGGTCAGGGTGATACGTACATTTTGGAAACATGATAGTATAATTGAGTGGGAGCGCTAACATAAATATGGAATCTATAACTTCTATAGGGATTTAGAAGTGAAACGATGATATCCTTCGAGCTTGGCTAAACAGAGATAAATGGTGGAGATCTCAATTTACTTCGCTGAAATATCATTTATATGGAGCTAAGTGTTTTAGGATAAAATACATTGAAGGTGTAACGGTAACTTTGTGCCTATTCAATGTAGATCATATATTAGAGGGTCATTGATCACATTAGGATTATAACAATGGATAACCAATGACGTATCTATATCGTGGAACATATAGAGCGTTCTATATACTGAGAGTGCGATTATAAGTTCTATGCGTGGATTCAACGAAGAATTAATAAGTTAATGAATTTAAGATATAAATTCTTAATCTGCTTATTGGAAGCTCGGATATATAGACCCATGGTCCCCATACTAGTTGAGACCACACTGCTTGTAAGACTCAGTTAATTGATTTTGATTAATCAATTATAATTCTAAAGTTAGACTATGTCTAGTTTATGAATTTTCACTAAGCAAGGCGAAATTGTAAAGAAAAGAGATTCTAGGTTTATTTATTAATTAAGAGACTTTATATGTCTAATTAACAAATATATTAGATGACAATATTATTTAATAATTAATTTTTAGTTATTAGATAATTATAATTGGCATTTAAATGGTAGAATTTGAAAATTGGCGTTTTTGAGAAAATGAGATGCAGAAATGATAAAACAGCAAAATTGCATAAGTGAGGCCCATTATCCAAAGCCCATGGTCGGCAACACTTATAGGGTTTTATCATTTATTTTTTTATTATTTTAATGCCAAGTATTTCTAACTTAAACCTAGGTGGTTACCTATAAATAGGTAGTGATGGCTTCAGGAAAAGAGGATACATCTCATTCCTTCATAGAAAACCCTAGCCGCCACTTCTTCTCTCTTCTTTTCTTCTTCTTTTTCGAAATCCTTGAGTGAATGAGTGAGTGCCCACACACATCAAGTGGTATCTCAATCATAGTGTGTAAGACTGTGGAAAATCAACCAACAAGAAGGAGAATCAGCATCAAAGGAAGGAGAGAAAGAGATCAAGGTTCAGATATTGATAATGCTCTGCTATAGAAAGGAATCAAAGGCTAGATATCTGAACGGAAGGAGTCATTATATTTCGCTGCACCCAATGTAAGGTTTACTAAACTTTATATGTGTTTATTTCATTGTTTTAGAATTCATATTAGGATGTTAATGAAACATACTTGTTAGTAAATCTAGATCTTGGTAAAATATATCCAACAACTGGCCTCAGAGCCATGGTAATGATTTACTTTCATGAAATATGAATTAAAACGATATTATATGTTGATTTGGATGGTTTCATGTGGTTTATGTTCTTATTTGATGATAGTTTAGAAATCGCAATATATGTTACTGAAATATTTTTTATTTCGATTTGGAATTATTTTTTCTGGAAAGTAGACAAAAATTTAGGCTTTTACAGAACCTAATTTGGACTTTTTATGAATTAGTTATGATTTTTTGAGGTTGAACGAAAATATCAGGATTTGAATGCACACGCGCGCTCGCGGACGCTCAGACAGCATCTTGTCTGAAGGCCAAAATCATGCATCCGCGCGCAAGGGTAGGCAATGCATACCCCTGTGCCTCAAACTTGTTTTCTTCATAACTTTTGATTCAAAAATCGTTTTTCATTGAAACAAAAGCCAATTTTTGGTAGAATTTTGTGTAGAATCTAAATTTTCAATTAAAAATCTAATTTTCTGAATAAAATTAATTTTTATTAATTTTTTGATTAAAATTAGTTTCTGATATTAGTAGGCTTTGAATTTTGAAAATTTAATTTCTCACAAAGGATCCTTATGGTTATTTTTGAAATTTTAGATTATTTTATTTATTTTAATTATAAGATCAGATATTATTTTTTAAATGATCTTACTTTGATATTAAAATATTATCTTTTAAAAATAATCTTGTACTAATTTCAAAATTTGCTAACTATATCATATTTTTTTTTTCAAATTTGTTATTTTCAAAATATATTTTATTAATTAAAATTATAAGATTAGGAATATGTTAGGTTTAACATTTTATCTTATTAGACATTTTTTTTTATTAAAATTATATTTTGGCAAAAAAAATAACATGAAGATTTGAAAAATTGGTTAGTTTAGTTTGAATAGATATTTTAGGGTTTCAAACCATAAATTTTTCAAACTTATTATTTTATTATTTTTTTTATAAAATATTCTAATCATATAAAATATCTTATTTTTCAATTAGTTTATTTATGTAATATTTAAATTTATTAAATTATAAGACTCAGAATATAATAAAATATCTAAATTTAAAATTCAAGATATTATATTATATTATCTTATTAGAAATTTTAAATAAATTTAAATTTTGAATAAACTTGATATTTGAAAAATTGGTTAGATATTTTTTATTTTTTGTTAGAATTTCAGAAAATTTAGGGGTTTGTTGAATTTTGAGTTTTTTCAAATATTCTCTAACAACCTAAATTTTAATTCTAGTTAAGATATTTATTTTAAAATTTAATTTTATTTTAAATTTTAAAATTGAGATATTTTAGCTTACTTTCCAGATATTCCAGATCAGTTATTTGTTTGTATTGTTTGATTATATTATTATGTATTCAAATTTTTTTTACAAACCTATTATTTATTTGATCTAAATTGCTATGCTTAACTTGTTGACAGATCCATTGATCTGATTTTAATCATAGTCCAATTGTCCATTGATCTTATAAATAGTTTGTAACAGGTAATTTTTGCTATTTCTTTCATCTGTGTAAACCTAGTAACATGATAGGGCCAATCCAAATCATTTGACCTGTGTGAGCCTATATGTTTGCTATTGGGCTTAGATGCATATAGGAAGCCCATTTAAGTTCTACTAAGTAAATGGACTAGGTTGCTAAAATAATTTTTTTTAAGTAAATTTATTTAGGCCCAATTACATTTGGGCTTATTCAATGAATAACAATTATTTATTTAAATAAATTCTTCTCTTTTGGTCCTTGTGTGAGAGTTGGGGGCCAATAGAAGTGGGTACGACAGACGGAACCCAGCTCCCCCCCACATGAACTACCCCAATTGTGAAGGTCCATTTGCCTTATTTAAATTATTGTATTAGGTTAATTATATTAGTCTAACCTAATTAAAATTGAATTATCAACATAATTAACTTTTAAAATGTATGAAATTTAATTTTTCATTTAATATTTTAAAGTTAATTTTAGAAGAACACTTAGTAAATGAAATTATTCTAGATAGTTATTTCTAGTACTAGTTATTTTTTCTAATATTTAATTAAGAAAATATTATAGATTGTGAAATTAATTGTTTAATAATTAATTTTGGCACAATCTAAGTTAAATATATTTTTCCTAGTATTAAATTAGAATTAATAATTAAGTCTTCTCTATACTTAATTATTTAATTCTTGAATTTAATACATTTAATTAAATTGAAAATTCAATATCTAAGTTGATTCTCATCATGACACTTAAATATTGTTATTTTCATGTTATTTATTTAAAATTGAAAATTATTTTAAGTTTGAAATCTTACTTCATATAACTTAAATTTGAATAATTTTCAAAATATTTTTTATTTTATTTTATTTTATTAATCTTTTTTCCAAAATTTCGAAATTGCATTTCTTAAATGCAGAAATTTCAAATTTTATTTGAAAAATAGATTAAAGTTGTAAATTATTTATTTTAATTTTGGACCAACTTAAATCAATGATTTTTTCATTTAATGATTAATTAAAATAAATGAAGTAAAATATATTTAATTAGAAAATGAATTAATTAGTCAATGAAAATCTAGAAAGATATTATCTGTTTTTGCTTGAAGTATTTTTCTAGTGTATTTAATTAAATAGAAAATTAATAATTAAGTTGATTTTCATCATGATACTTAACTATTTTAAATTTTTCTTATATATTTAATTAAATAGGAAAATTATATTTTTTGTTGTAAATTAATTTTATTAATTAATTTTGGGCAAACATTAAATTAGAATAATTTTTCAAGAATTTATTTTTATTTTATTTTAAAGCATTTTTTTCGAAAATAGTATTCTTAAATACTTCAATTTTTCGAAATGCAATGTATATTTATAGAAAATAAAATTTGAGTTGTAAATTAATTTAAATTAATTTTGTAACAACTTAAATTGAATATTTTTCTAAATGTTTATTGGAAATTATTACTAAGATGGAAATAATTCATGTTATTTTCATATCCATCTAAGTAAAATTTATAAATATTAAATTAAAATTTATATTTAGAATTTTTCATTCTAAATTGGAAATTTTAATTAAATAAATAGATTAAAATAAATATTAGAAGAAAATACACTTTAAATAATGAGCTTTACTATTAGGACATTGGATATCCATTGTTGGTTTTACATAGCTTTTGTTTTAGTGAGTAATCCTCCCTAACGGAGGAACGTTCATTAGAAAGTTAGCACCATTTAATCTCGAAAGATAAGTAGCTTTGTAAGTGTTTCATATGGTATTGATCACCCTAATGGTGGTGACTGTATTTGACTTACAAAATATGAAACAATGCTGGAAGCTCATAAGATAGAATAGCCTTGACTCTCGCCTAAACGGGACAACGCTGGATTCCAATCTTGATCGAATAAAAGGTTGCTAGAATGTTTAACATTTTACATGTGCTGACAACTCTATTCAATGGATGGTAGCTTTGACTCTCTCCTAAACAGGACACTGATATCAGTTTGTTGAAGACCTTGGAAATTATTTAGGATTGTATGTTTTTGTATTTTCACTTGTCATTCCTACTTGCTATATGTTTAATAATTTCTGAATTGTGTATGAATTTATATTGAACCATGTTATTTTCTGTTATTAAATTGTAGTTTAATTTCGAATCTTCATTGTTGGTCTAACTTGGTTTGTTTTTCTAATGAGATAAATCCCTAATGGATTTTCACCATTAGACATACATAATAGTGTTAGATCTCGAAAGATAAATATTGTATATGCAACATCTAGCTGTTCATCAATTGATGACACCTTAGACTAGTATTTTACGATATGAAACAAGAAGACTGTATAAATAAGATTAGTTTGACTCTCGCTAATCGGAGCATAGTTGGATTCTTATTTAAACAACGAAATTATCCTAATTCCTCTTAGCTTATTCATTTCGAATTAGCTCAATAACATATCATTGGATGAATGGTCTATAAATCATTTTTTTTTATGAATAAGGAAACTTGTATTGCTCAACAATCAATTTACATCACATGTTTTGTACAAACACAACTGTTACTGCTACCATCTGCTATAACTCTAAACTGTCTACCAATTTACAAATTCAAGTTACAAACTCAGCACCCAATTCTTGTCCTCATCCTTTGTTTTGCTTGGCCAAACCCCAACAATCCTCCCCTTGCTTTCCTGCTGTACCCGATTTACAATTACTGTGATTTGCCACTGTTTTTGCTTCCATAGCACATCATTGCGTGCACCCCAGATATGATAAACCAAGGCAGCCAACATAGTTAATAGCATACTCTTCCTGGTGGCTGACACGCCCTTCTTTTTGTTGATGAGATGCAGCAGCTGCTGCAAATCAGTGGCTTTGGTGCCCCATTGCAGCCGTGTTTTCCACTCTGTAAGACATTTTTTACTATACTCACACTGGAAAAAAAGATGGTGAATTGATTCATTCTCCTTCCCACATAATAAACAAGTTAAGTCCACCTGTGTGTCATATTTGCTTATCCTATTTTTTGTTTTCAATCTGTCCCACAAAATTAACCATAGGATAAACTTGTGTTTGGGAATAACAAGCCTATCCCACACATGTTTACTCCACTCCTTCTTCTCGGGCCTATTAAACAACTCATGATAGATGCTTGAAATTCTAAATTTCTGCATAAGGAAAGTTGCTCGATCCATCTTAACCTTCACTTGATCTCTAACTCGAATCAATTTTTTCCAAAACCAGCTGCAATCAGTGGGAGCTTCATAATCCCACCAGCACCTATCTTTCAAGTATACAGTATTGTAAGCCTAAGTTCTTGTCTAACCTATCTTTTTCATATTTAGATTGATTTTATCTTGATTTAAGCTTGAATATAAAAAGAACAAAATCAAAGATTAAACACCAGAATTTTACAAGCTTCATCTGCACTGAGAACACATCTCAGCCGACTAGTGCTTGGGTTCCCCGAACCAGGGTAAATTCATCCACTAATTCTCAAAGGTTCATATTACAATTTCCAATTCTCTCTAAAGGAATCAAATACAACCTTAACAGCAATTAGTAATGAATTAACAACAACAATCAAGAACACTGATTGTTAATGCACAATCCCTTGTGTTGCAACTGAGCTCTTCTTCAACATGTCTTCAACCTGAAATCCCTTCAGATCTGATAATGAAGATGACACTGAACTCCCTTCAGTTTGAACTCAACAATTACAGATTAAGATCATTCCGCCATTGATGAACATCCTGAAGCTCCAAGATCTGACCTGCCATGAAACATACAGAAGGAACAAGACGAAAAGAAACAAACGTAATCCCCAAATCTCCGATCAAAAAGTTTGTCAATAAAATACCCAGAAATCGTATTTATACCCAGCTAAACCAAGAAACCCGAAATAGACAGCTGTTACCATCTGAACTATTAAAACCTAAAATATCTTTGCTGACGTGGACTAACACTAACAGTACGAACCCCAGACAAAACACTACGAGACCCAGACGCAACTAGAATGCTACTGGACATAATTTGTCACTACAGAAAATAATAGTTCTAACAATCTCCCCCTTGACAAATTATGGTCAATGACAACAATACCAGTGCGAAACAAAGCAACGATATAACAGAGTCTAAACAAACAGAAAAGCAAACACTTTAAACAACCAAAAAAAAATGCACCACTACCACTTTACACACAAAAGATAAGTATTTCTCCCCCTTCATTGATCATAATCCATGTCAAATTGCCCCCCTAAGAAAATAAGAAGTTTATCAACGAGCTCCCCATGAATGGCAACAGAAAATGCAACATAGACTCCTCATTGCAAAGAAATTCCAAAGTATCTATTACAACATTAAAGAAGAAAGACAAACCATCTCACAACATGACCTAAAACATATGGATATTAGATATAAAAAAATGAGAGATTGACTAAGCAAAACAATCAGATCACCACAATATTACGAATGATGCTACAAATGAGATTTATTTTTATTTCAATCAAAAACATGCCAAATGATATATCTCAAGAATTAACATGTTCAACTTGTAAAGAGGAAACACAATGAGTGGCCTAATCAATTAACAAGTGAGCAATGATCATTTGAGCAAAGAACAAATTCATTCAACTTCACAATGAGCCATACTTAATAAAAAAATAGGACAACTTCTACCAATCCACATATACACACTTGAGAAAGACAATAAACAAGGAATTTTTTACAGGATTTTGAACCAAGATTTTTCTTCAGTGTGTGCAAGTGACATCATGTGAGAACATTGGCTCACTCTCTCAAAATTTTTATTAAGCTGCCCATTTTTTATTTTATTATTTTATTTTTTTTTTTTGCCTTTTTTTTATCTTTAGACACTCCGGCTCTTTTTTTTGCAACCAGCTACGGCTTTCACTCTCCCTCAGAGATGTAGCCATCCTCTTTTAATCAGAAATACTAATATAGAAGGAGCATACTACTTATTAGTAAATGGACTAAAGAAAGCTCTTCCCATTGCATCTAAAAGAGGTAGCCTTTTTAGCTGGGAAAAATAAAGGTTCAAAAGATCCTGAAAAATTCACCTATTTAGAGCTTCCTCGATAGAACTGGAGAACCTGTAGATGGGACATGAAGTGCCTCATAGAAAAAAAATGGTAGCAATCAAGGCTTAGCTGAACAAACAGAGAAAGATAATGATCATATACCACAACGAATTAATAAGATAGAACACATAAAAAAAACTTCCCAAGTTGCACACATTAATATGAGAATTCAAGGATTTATTAAACAAAAATCCAAGAGAGCATCAAGAATAATATGTGATTATCCAATGTATTTTTACTCAACCAATTCTAAAAAATGATATCCGTTATCTATATATTTTGAGTCAACGTGCATTTTGATAAATGTTTGTGGAACTTTCATTATCACACATGAAGACACATAAACAAGCAATGAGGAACACTAGACAACATATCATGCGTGTATCATATTTCTTTTGAAGCAATGGAGTACGATGTACAACATGATCAAAACCAGCATACACTAGGACAAAAACATCATCATTTCTTTGTTGAAACCCAAGATTCAACAATATAAGGTTTAGAAGACCATACCATAGCACTAATAATAGTGAATGAGCTCTTGAAAGACGAGGTGATGATTTAACACTCTTATTTCTTTTGGTTAAAACTTTTGGAATAGCAGTAAAGTCTCCAATATCTGATTTATTCAATTATGCACTATTACATAGGACAACATTGTCCAACAAATAACTACCATCACTAGATCTCTTCCCTGTTAAGACTGAGCCCCCATTAAATGAAACTAAACAATGAGTTTTAGAAAAACTTACAGTGTAATTTGCATCACAAAGTTGACCGATGCTTATCAGATTTGCCTTGAGTCCTTTCACATACAGTACTTCAGTAAGAGATGCAGCTCTACTCATCACCAAGTCTCTTTTTCCAATAATATGGCCCTTATTTCCATCACCAAAAGTGACAACTCCCTCCTTTGCTTCTTTGTAATTGACTAACAATTTCTTGTTGCCCGTCATGTGTCGAGAGCAACCACTATCCAAGTACCACTGTCCTTCCAGAAATGCAGACAGTGAAACTTGAGCTACCAACCCAACATTCGATTCACGATCAGCCCTCAATCTCCACTCACATTGAGATCCTTCCTTTTGATTTTTATTGGGTTTTTGAAAACTCATAGGTCGATTGATCATAGCTTTCAAGTAGTTCTGCAGCTTATAACATCTGGGTCGAATATGACCCCTCCTGTTACAGAAGTGACACACTGGGATGAATCTCTCCATCTGAGATATATTCTCCGGGGCAATTTTTCTTCCTTCTAACTTCACCTTGGTAGGTCCAGATGGAACATGGAATTTTCCAGTGGGGTCTGAGGACTGAGGTGTCGAGGGAAATGATGATTGCTTGTCATCCTTTTTGTCTAGGTTGATCACTGGTGTAATGGACTCTTCTACCCCAAGTTATCTCCTTGCTTATACAACATCTTGTATCCGATAGAGGTTCGATCACCATAAGGTTTTTGAAGTTGAAGAGTTTGATTGATGGCAGCCGTTCCTGGAGGGATAAACTCTAAAGCCTGTTTAGCTTTTATGAGTTCAGTTGAAAGCTTGTAGCTATCATTGTCCTTCTCATCAAGAAGTTTGTTGAGATTCTTAACAGTGTCCTCCAGCTTGACTTTTTCAGACTCTATCTGCTCCTTGGCACTATTCAGACCTCTAATCTGCTTGGTCATATATTCCCATTGAGCAAACATCTCTTCATATGCATTTTGTCTGCCATTACTGTCGACTTCAGACACAGTGGAGACTCCATCATCCTCAGATTCAACAGACTGATGACTTTGAGCCATGAAAGCCACTACCTGTTTGTCCTCATTAGAACTTTTGCTTGCAATAGAGTCTTTTTCTTCGTCACTATCGCTCCAGGTGGCAACAAGGGCTTTCTTCTTTTTGAGAGTGTTTGCACACTCGGCCTGAATGTGTCCGAATCCATCACATTCTCTACACTGAATGCCCATGCTCTTATTGTCACTGGGTTGCTGACCATGCCAAAAGTTCCCAAGAGGATTTCTTTTGGAAGCATTTTCCTTACCTTCAGAACACTGTTTCTTGTACTTCTTTTTCAAGAATTTTGCATAGTTCTTGGTCAGCAAATCTACAGCTTCATCTGAGAAACCAGCAGACAAATCTGGGATAGACTTATTTTCTTCTTTATGAATGAACGCAATATTGTTGTCCCCTTTTTCTTTGTTCACATCCATCTTCTTTTTTTCTTTCTTCCACCTTGTTAATGACATTTCATAATTCTGCAAGGATCCAATCAGTTCATCAAGATCCAGTTCCTCCACGTTTCTCATTTCTTCAATGGAGGTTACTTTAGACATAAATCTCCTAGGAAGAACTCCAAGGACTTTACGAACCAGCTTTGCATTAGAATAAGTCTTTCCCAAAGCATAAGATTCATTTGATATGTCACACAATTTAGCATGGAACTCAGCCACCGTTTCTTCTTCCTCCATTGATAAATCTTCAAACGCTTTTGCCAAAGCACGAAGACGAGATTTCTTTACAGCATCCGTTCCTTCATTTTTAATTCGTAGTTTTTCCCAAGCCTCTTTGGCCATCTCACAGTTTGCAATGCCCTTCAATTGATTTGTGGACACTGCATTGAACAAAGCATGCATGGCCTTCGAATTAAAATTGGCCCTCTCCATCTCATCTGGAGTCCACAAGCTCGTAGGTTTTGGTTTGGTGACACCGTTATCCATCATCGTTGGGCATGTCCAACCATCTTCTATGGCCATCCAAACTCTTTCATTCACCGCCCTCAAGAATGCTCGCATTTTGGTTTTCCAGTATGGGTAATTAGCACCTTCCAGCATTGGGGGTCGTGATGTGGACCCTCCTTCTCTGAACATCTCCATTCCTGTACTAACAAGGAAAAACAAAACAAAGATAGAGAGCAGTATACTCCCAGAGTCGTGTCTGGAGAGGGGGTTAGTTCCAACTGGGTGTTGCAGAAAGAAAAAATGCAGAAAAATCAAGAATTGCAGCAACAATAAATTTCAGAATAACGAATCTTGCAAGAACCCTAAGGATCAATATTTCTAACAGAAATAGCTGGCTCTGATACCAAATGTAAGCCTAAGTTCTTGTCTAACCTATCTTTTTCATATTTAGATTGACTTCATCTTGATTTCAGCTTGAATATAAAAAGAACAAAATCAAAGATTCAACACCAGAATTTTACAAGCTTCATCTGCACTGAGAACACATCTCAGCCGACTAGTGCTTGGGTTCCCCGAACAAGGGTAAATTCATCCACTAATTCTCAAAGGTTCATATTACAATTTCCAATTCTCTCTAAAGGAATCAAATACAACCTTAACAGCAATTAGTAATGAATTACCAACAACAATCAAGAACACTGATTGTTAATGCACAATCCCTTGTGCTGCAACTGAGCTCTTCTTCAACATGTCTTCAACCTGAAATCCCTTCAGATCTGATGATGAAGATGACACTGAACTCCCTTCATTTTGAACTCAACAATTACAGATTCAGATCATTCCACCATTGATGAACATCCTCAAGCTCCAAGATCTGACCTGCCATGAAACATACAGAAGAAACAAGACGAAAAGAAACAAACGTAATCCCCAAATCTCCGATCAAAAAGTTTGTCAATAAAATACCCAAAAATTGTATTTATACCCAGCTAAACCAAGAAACCCGAAATAGACAGCTGTTACCATCTGAACTATTAAAACCTAAAATATCTTTGCTGACGTGGACTAACACTAACAGTACGAACCCCAGACAAAACACTACGAGACCCAGACGCAACTGGAATGCTACTGGACATAATTTGTCACCACAGAAAATAATAGTTCTAACAAGTATTTCTTGTTAGCTATATCCCATACATACCTTGCCATAGCTACTGTGTTCCACTTTTGAATGTCTCTAAGACCAAGTCCACCAGCACTTTTGGATGTGCATACATGTTCCCATGCCACCAAACCAGCCCCCATCATTGATTGAGTGCCCTTCCATAAGTATGCTCTGCAAATGGCCTCAATATCTTTGAGCAATTTCTTAGGTAGAATCATAATCTGAGCCCAATAAGTGTGTATAGCTATGAGTACAGCATTTATCAATGTTACTCTTCCCATATATGATAGATTCCGAGAGCTCCATCCTCTAATTTTACTGACCATCTTCTCTAACAAAATCTGACATTCAGCATGAGAAATTCTTTTTGAACAAATAGGAATTCCGAGATACCTGAACGGCAGAGAACTTCTTTTGAATTGTGAGGCCTCAAGTATTCTTCCAACTTCAGACTCTGGCATGCCAGAACAATAAATCGCCGTCTTTTGCTCATTTGGCATTAGACCCGAGGTTGAGGAGAAAAGTTTCAGCCCTCGTAGCATCAACATGACCAAAACAAAATCTCCATGACTGAACACCAACAAATCATCAGCAAAGCACATGTGGTTCAGTTTCAAAGATGAGCATCTTTCATGATATTTAAAACCAGGCAAATCACCAATTTTGTGAAGAATTCGTGATAGGTATTCCATGCCTAATACAAAGAGAAGGGGAGACATAGGATCTCCTTGTCGTAGCCCTCTCTTTGCATTAAAAAATCCACACATAGAGCCATTAAAAAGAAGAGAGAATTTTGGGGTCCTGATGCAGCTCATTATAAGGTCAATGAACTGAATCGGAAACCCAAAACCATCAAGCATTTCCTCGAGAAAGCTCCATTCAATGGTGTCATAGGCCTTCCTCAAATCTATTTTAATCATACAGCATGGTTTGCAATTGTTCCTCCCATACAACCTCACCATATCCTGACACACAAGGACATTATGAGCAATATATCGTCCATGAACAAATCCCCCTTGGTTTTCAGCAATAAGATCTGGCAATACCTTCCTCAGTCTATTGCAGAGAACCTTGGTAGCTGTCTTGTAAAGCACATTACAACACGAGATTGGTCTGAAATCCGCCACATTTTTGGGACAAGCTATTTTGGGAATAAGAGTAATAGTGGTGTGGTTGATTTCTTTCAGAATTTTCCCAGTAGTGAGAAAAGAAAGAATAGCCTCTGTGAAGTCAGATCCCACAATGTCCCAGTTATCCTGATCAAAAGAACTACCATACCCATCTGGACCTAGAGCCTTGATACCAGGAATTGAAAACAAAGCCTCTTTTACTTCTTGTTTCGTGTAATCTGCCAGAAGAATAGTCTTATGCAACTCAGTGATCTTAGGGCCCAGATTGACTACAGATCTCAGTACCTTCCTTCTATTCTGCATACTAGTTCCCAAAAGCTTCTCATAATAGCTCAGAAAAGCATTTTGAACATCATCCGGAGAATCAAACCATGTTCCATGCTCGTCTTCAATCGAGAAGATCTTATTTTGAATTCTTCTTGATCTCAGAGAAGCATGGAAGAAAGCCGAGCTCTCATCTCCATAGGAAGCCCAATTTAGCTTAGCTTTCTGTGACATGAACATAGAAAAAGCTTTGTGAACTTCATTGTACCTCTTGTTGGCTTCTTGCTCAGCTGCCATCAATTGAAATGAAAGTGGATTTTTGGTCATTGCAGCTTGGGCTGCTATTAGATCATTCCTTGCAATCATATCAGCTTTTTGAATATCAGAGAAACCCTCTTGATTTATCAACTTGAGCACCGGTTTCAGCCGTTTGAGCTTAGCTACCATTTTGAACATCCTTGTACCAGTAATGTCTCCTTGCCAATTTTGACTAACTTTTGCATTAAAATCTGGAGCAAGTTTCCACATGTTGTAATATCGAAAAGGCTTCTTCCCCGAGTTCCACTCTCGATAAATAGACACAAGTATAGGGCTGTGATCAAACGATAATTCAGGAAGAAACACAGCTTCCAAATCAGGCAAAGCACCACTCCATTTCGAATTAATCATGGCTCTATCTATCTTCGAAAAAACTCTATCTTCGGGCTTTTGTTTATTATTCCAGGTAAAAAAAGATCCAGAATATTTTAAGTCCATCATATCACATGTCTCCATACAATCCCGAAGTCGTGTGGAAGGATTACTCTGGGCTTTCCTACCAACTCTCTCATTAGCAAACAAGATCTCATTAAAGTCTCCTAGCACAATCCAAGGCTCCTGAATACCAGCAGCTAGCTTCTCTAAATCTCCCCATAAATCTTCCCTTTTATGCTCATCGTTGAAACCATATAGGAAGGTAACCAAAAAATTCCCAACTTGTTGCTGTGATTGCACCTGACAATGGATCATTTGACTAGAGCAGAATTTAATGTTGACCGTAAAAACAGAAGGATGCCAAGCTACAATTATTCTCCCTTTATCCATCCATGAATTGTTATTAGTGAAACACCACCCTTGAAAAAGACTACAATACAACTTCCCCATATTCTTATTTTGTACCTTAGTTTCTAAGAGACTAACTAACCCAACTTTCTTTAAATAAATCAATTGCTTGATTTCATTGTGTTTTTGTTGGTTGTTAATCCCCCTCACATTCCAACATAAGAGTCTATCCATTAGAAGTAGAGGGATCTCCCCCCCCTCCTATGTTACACTCTTCCCCAACTATCTCACCAGTTACCTCTTCCAAAGACCCAAATCTATTATTAATCTCAGTATCCACTTCTACTCTCTCCACTAATACTCTCTTTCCCTTTGTGACCCTTTGAAATCCCTCTGTATCCACATGGTTCTGCATCATTCCATTCGGTTTTTTAGGCATCCATATTTGTTTCACAGCTTCCTCCTTACTCTCTTTCTTCCTACACGATTGGGTATCATGACCTATGCCCGAGCAATTATAACAAACCAAAGGAATCCACTCATACTTAACATCCAGCACTATCTCATGATCAAATTCATCAATAAATGAAATCTGTTTAGGAAATTCTTGAGATAGACTCACCTGAATTGGTACTCTGGGATATTGAAGCCTATCCCTGCTCTTTGTGACTTGATCGACTTGGAGTGGCTCTCCCAGCTGCCCCACTATCTTGAACAATGAAGACTCACCCCAATATTTGATATCCAATCCTTGCAATTGGACCCAAGTAGGTACAGAAGTGACTTCCTCCTTGGTGAAATCATCCACCGAGTTCCATGGTTTCATTACCATTGGCTTCCTATCAAAGAAAACATACCCTTGCTCCAATATTCGATCCCTGGTCTCCAAGTTCTGAAAACAGATAATAAAAATACCTCTAGCAAGCAAACCAACTTTCACTACTGCATCCTTCCATATCCTGCGAACAAAACCATCCAGTATGTTGATTGGAGGATTAGCTCCAATCACATAGCACACAATCGACGGCTGCCAGTAATTTACCTCCTCAGCAATGTCGGCAAAGTCAATCTTCACCTTCCCATTCATTTTCGCACCAGCATCTGCAACCCTCGGTTGTGTCTCAGTCTTCTTCCCAGTATGCTTTTCAAAGCAAGATTCTAGGTTACGTGCAACATTAGATCTGAGAATTGGAGGAGAAGGATTCTTCCCCATTCTCACATCCTGAGAAGCACGGTTTGCCCCCGTGAGCCAATCAGAGAAGTCGGGATGAACTTCACTTACAGGCGAAGGCGCACCATCCAAGCACTGTTCCATTGCCTCATCACTCTGTTTCATTTCTTCAACCTCGTCTACATCTTCATCAATCTCTAATTCTTGAATTCCAATCAACGCATCCATGGACCTAGTTTTAATAACTCTGTCCGAAGAAGATGGACCAGTTTTCTTCCCCTTGGTTTTGCTTTTCCCGGCCATTTTCCCCCTTTTTGCCATAGCCCCGGCGAGTCACCGAAAGAGAGAGAAAAACAGAGAAAAACCGTCTATAAATCATTTAATATCATTCTATTTTTTCTCTTCAGAAATTAAATGACGCATATGATTATAATCCCGAAATTCTATTCCAAAATGATATAAGTCCTCAATCTTAGAAATCTCTTACTTTTATGGGAAAATCTGGCTTAGAGTTTATATTAGTAGTGGTGGTCCAAGAAAGAATTACTCATTATATTTGGTATAAATTTAAGTCCTTGACTTTAATTTTAGATTCCAAACAGAAATTTTTCTTATATTTCTAATTCCAGGATACAATACAGTTACACTTTCACAAGTGTTTAATAACCATTTTCTATCAATGGATTCAAACTGTATGGAATATGAGTTTACTATTCTGTGACCAGGATCCACTTGCACTATTCTAAGAACTTTTTGATGTAACTAAACCTAAGTCATCAAAAGACTCAACCACAATTTTTTTTAATCTATGGCATTTGTATCTTGTTCATAGTGGTTTTGACAAGATCAATCTCTGCAAAGAGTTAATATGCCTATATCCACTGAAAGTAAGTTCGCAGATGGATGTACATTCAGGAGTTCATATGAGTCTTTCGTTGTATTCTGAAAACGATCCCATACTAGTTGAGACCATACTGCTTGTAAGACTCAGTTAATTGATTTTGATTAATCAATTATAATTCTAAAGTTAGACTATGTCTAGTTTATTAATTTTCACTAAGCAAGGGCGAAATTGTAAAGAAAAGAGATTCTAGGTTTATTTATTAATTAAGAGACTTTATATGTCTAATTAATAAATATATTTGATGACAATATTATTTAATAATTAATTTTTAGTTATTAAATAATTAGAATTGGCATTTAAATGGTAGAATTTGAAAATTGGCGTTTTTGAGAAAATGAGATAAATGATAAAACAGCAAAATTGCATAAGTGAGGCCCATTATCCAAAGCGCATGGTCGGCCACACTTATAGGGTTTTATCATTTTTTTTTCATTATTTTAATGCCAAATAATTCTAACTTAAGCCTAGATGGTTACCTATAAATAGGTAGTGATGGCTTCAGGATAGGAGGATACATCTCATTCCTTCACAGAAAACCCTAGCCGCCACTTCTTTTCTCTTCTTTTCTTCTTCTATTTCGAAATTCTTGAGTGAATGAGTGAGTTCCCACACACATCAAGTGGTATCTCAATCATAGTGTGTAAGACTGTGGAAAATCAACCAACAAGAAGGAGAATCAGCATCAAAGGAAAGAGAGAAAGAGATCCATGTTCAGATATTGATAATGCTCTGCTACAGAAAGGAATCAAGGGCTAGAGATCTGAACGGAAGGAGTCATTATATTCCGCTGCACCCAATGTAAGGTTTACTAAACTTTATATGTGTTTATTTCATTGTTTTAGAATTCATATTAGGATGTTAATGAAACATACTTGTTAGTAAATCTAGGTCCTGGTAAAATATATCCAACATGTATATCATTTCGGGATAGAATGTGAGGAATATATTCATTTGCGCCATTCAATTCATAAGAGAAATTAGAGTGACATCATAAGCAGATGATTTATAAACCATTCATCCAATGATATATTATTTAAGCAAATTCGAAATGAATAAGCTAAGAGGAAAAATTAGGATAATTTCGATTAAAAATAAGAATCCAACGATGTCCCGGTAGGTGAGAGTCAAAGTTATTCTTATTTTACACAAAATTTACAACTGCAATTAATAACAAAAAACAACATGGTTCAATATAAATTCACACATACTTCAAAAATTATTAAGCATTCAGCAAATAACAAAGACATGTGAAAATACAAAATCATCATATCTTAAATAATTTCCAAGATTTCCAACAAACTGATATAGTATCCCAGTAGGCGAGAGTCAAAGTAATCATTCATTCAATAGAGTTGTCAATTCATCTAAAATGGACACCATTCTAGCAACCTCTTATTTGATCAATGTTATTCTTATTTTATGAGCTTCCACAATTGTTTCATACTTTGTAAATTTATCTCTAAGTAGTCACAGTAGGCGAGAGTCTAATAGAGACGAAAACTTACAAAATATTTATCATAAGAGATCATTTCGGTATTAAATGCTTCAACGAATAACCATCTATAAGTGGGACGAAGTCTAGCATCTCGAGGTTATATTGAAAACATTTAACCATGTAGGACCAACAATTGAGATCGGATATCTTTATAACTAAAGCTTATTATTTTAAAGAATTGTATTTTCATTTGATACTTATTTTAATCTATTTATTTTAATATATATTTATTTAATTAAAATTACTAATTTAGATAACTCTAAATATAAATTTTAATTTAATATTTATAAAATTATACCCTAGGAATATCTGAAAAATAAAAAAAAAAAATATTTTCCATCTTTAACATTAATTTTCCAATAAAAATTATGAATATTACTTAATTTAAGGTTGTACAACATTAATTAAATTCATTTTCAACTCAAATTTAATTTTCTATAAATATATATGATAGAATTCAAAATCTAATGTATTAAGATACATTTTCGAAATTCATATAAAATAAAATAAAACGAATCTGGAAGAATTATTCTAATTTATGTTGGTCTAAACTTAAATAAATTAATTTTCAACTTAAATATAACATTCCTATTTAATTAAATCTCTTAAAAAAAAATATCAAATATTTAAGTGTTTGAAAAAAATCAACTTAAATATTCATTTTCTTATTTAATTAAATATATCTAGAAAAATACCAAAAAGTGTACCTATAAAATATCTATCTAGATAATTCATAAACTAATTACTAATATTCTAATTAAAATATAATATATTTTAGTCTATTTATTTTAAATATATTATTATTGAAAATTACTTGATTTAAAATAAATAAAATTAATTTCCAACTTAATATAATTTTCAAAATTGAAAATTTTCAAAATATCTACATTTAAAATAAATAAATGCAATTCGAAATTAAGTGGAAAATGATTATTAAAATAAAAAAAAATATTTTGAAAATTATTCTAATTTAAGTTAATCTGAAATGGAAAAAATTTCTAACTTAAATATAATTTTCTATTTAATTAAATTCATTAAAATAGAAATAATTGAGTATCTTGAATAAAACCAACTTAATGATTAATTCTAATTTTATATCTAGGAAAATATTCTAATTTAGGTTGATCTAAAATTAATTAAATAATTTATTTTCAACTTAAATATATTTTCTAATTTAATTAAATTTCATGAAATGAAAACAAATAATTAAGAATCTTGAATAAAATCAACTTAATTATTAATTTTATTTAATTTCTAAGTTCGAAAAAAAATATTCTAGTTTAATATGGTTTAAAATTAATTAATAAATTAATTTTCAACTTAAATATATTTTTCTACTTAATTAAATAAGGGTAAATACCATTTTAGACCTTCTGTTTTGCAAAAGTTACTGATAGGACCTTGTGTTTTGTTAAATGACAAAATGGACTATGTATTTTCCAAAATAGTAAAAATAGGACCCTGAACTTATTTTTTGACAACTTTTTTTTTAATATAATCAACTTGAAAACAATTCCTAATACGAACAGATACAGAAAATATAAACAATTTTGTGATAATACTTTTAGATCGGATTATAATTAAATTTTAATTTGATAAAAAAATCAATTCAGGGTTTTATTTGTACAAAACAGAGGGTCCAATTGATAACTTTTGCAAAACACAGGGTTCAAAATGGTATTTACCCATTAAATAATAGAAAATATAAATTAGTTACTACAATTTTCTATCTAGAATATTTCATTAAACTAAGAGTGTTTTTCTAAATTAATTTTAAAATAATCCAATGAAAAATTACTTACATTTATTTTAAAATTAATTATGTTGCTAATTCAATTTTAATTAGGTTAAAAAAGTATAATTAGCCTAATACAATTATTTAAATAAGGCAAATGGGCCTTCACAATTGGGGTGGTTCATGTGAGGGAGGGCTGGGTTCAGTATTGTTGGGATTTTATGCCATAAATAAAACCCATTTCTATCTAATCTGATTTGTTATCAATAAAAGATTAGAAGTCATTTACGTTTACATGTAATTTCATGTTTATGGTTTAATATATACAAAATCTGTTAAGTCCATAACATATAGTTATACACAATTACAGTGATGTCAACACAGTGAAATGTGATTGTGATTATATGCTTCAAAAGACAATGTCCCTTATTCATCAGTGCACTGGATTTACACTGATGTGATAATCAGCGATAAAGTATACTTACACCTTGGAAAAGTGTTATGTTCTTTGCAGAACATTGGCAAAGTATGCTAGTTTCAGATGAATGGAGTATACATTGGACTGGGACCGATATTGATCTTGGTAAAGATATTTTAATCTTACTGTTGTATCTTTCTAAGTCAATATCACTGGTTGATCTTAGATCAAAAGATCTGAATCCTGAAGTGCTTAGGTTCAATCTCAGGAGTGTTATTCATGTTCTTTGATTTGTTAGTTAAGCCTACATTTTGGTCAGGGTGATACGTACATTTTGGGAACATGTAAGTAGAATTGAGTGGGAGCGCTAAACATAGATATGGAATATATATAGCTTTTATCTGGAGATAGAAGCAAAACAATGATTTCCTTTGAGCTTGGCTTAATAGAGATAAATGGAAGAGCTCTGGTTTCAGTGATTATATTAGCTCACTGAAACAACATTTATAGGAAGCTAAGTGTTTTAAGGAAAAATACATTGAGGAGTGAAACAGTAAATTTATCCCTACTCGGTGTAAATCATCTATAGAGGATCTTTGATTATTGAGATTAGAACGATTATTAAATATTTATAGTGTATCTATATCGTGGAACATATAGAGCGTTCTATATGACTGAGAGTGCAATTCCAAGTTCTATGGTGGATGCAATAAGGAATTAATAAGTCAGAGAATTTACTTGGTAAATTCTAGTTCTGCTTATTGATAGCTCGGTTGTATAGGCTCCTGGTTCCCATACTAGTTGAGATCATACTAGTTGTAAGACTCAGATAATTGATTTTAATTAATCAATTATAATTCTAAAATTAGACTATGTCTAGTGTATGAATTTTCACTAAGCAAGGGCTTAATTGTGAAGAAAAGAGATTCTAGGGTTTATTTATTAATTAAGAGACTTTATTTAGTCTAATTAATAAATATTTTAAATGGCAATTTTATATGATAATTAATTTTAATTATTAAATAAATAGTTTTGGCATTTAAGTGGTTAGAATTGGTAATATGGCATTTTTCAGAAAATAAGGAAAGATTGTTGTAAAATAGCAAAAATTACAAAGTGGAGGCCCACTTCCTATGCCCGGCCACTAGGGAAGGATTTTCCATTTAATTTATTCAATATTTTAATGCGTAATTAATTCTAACCTAAACCTAGGTTATTTCCTATAAATAGATAGTGATGGCTCACAATAAAAGATGATGAAAATTCACCTTCAGTCAAATTTTACTGAGCCTTCTCTTCTATTATTTTCGAACCAAACCTTCTCTTCCTCTCTTCATATTTTTCATACCTTGAGTGATAGAGCAAGTACCCACACACATAAAGTGGTAACTCAATCATAGTGTGTAAGTTTGTGAGGAATCCAGAATCAAGATAAGGACATTCGGGCTCAGATCTTGGTGATACCCTGCTACAGACAGGATACAAGGGTTAGAGATCTGAGTGGTAGGTGTTAACTCAAACTTTTAGATCTCTTTGTTTTGATGATTAACAAATATTTGATTATTATTTGTTACTAATGATTTATTGATTTTGTAGCAAATTTAAAAGAGAAAATAAATATTTTGGTACTTTTACCAAACTTTTGAAAGCAACACTAAATGGATTCAACAAGCATGTCAAGAGCAAAAGATTCATCAAGGGATCAACAACTCAAGACCCTATTCAAAAGAGGTCTTCAAAAGCCCAAAGTCAAAAGTCAACCCGAAAGTCAAAGTCAAAGTCAAAAGCAAGGTCAACTCTCGGGAAAAGTCAACATGGGATCAAAAACATGCAAATCAAGCTAGGAGGCTCATCTACATCAAGACTACTCAAAATCAAATGGTATAAATTTACTTTAGTCTTGTTAAAGTGATTTGCATAGCACACTAAGTTTTATAAATTTAAATTTTGGCCCATTCACTAACTTGTGCAACAAGTTTTCTCACACGATAGTTCAAAAAAAATTTTGATTGAATTTATAAATCACATTTTGTTTAACTAAGAGCACAAAGTTGGAATTTCTGAAATCGGACAATCGAGTAAGAAGTTATGCGCGTTGAAGTCCCAAAAAATGGCATTTTTGCCTCTGGTAAGCCATCCGGAATTCCGGTTGTCATCAATCCGGAATTCCGGTTCCCATCCGGAATACCGATTCACGGCTGACCTCATCTCGGGAAACGTGCTAACGGCTATAAACGGCTATTTTTCTCTTCAACACTATATAAACTCGATTTTTCTTTCAAAAAACAAGTTGGTTGAGCATTTATTTCAAATATCTAACATGTCTAAGTGAGATTAATGAGCTTCCAAGTTTGAAATATGAACAAACACTTTTCACAGACTTTGAGCCAAAATTTGATTTTATTCATCTTGAGTGTGCTTGCTTTTCACTCTAGGTTTCCATTGTACGTATCATCATATCTCTAGAGTGATTTTAGCTTGTAATATCAAACACATTTCCATATTGTGATTGAGGTGAGGTTGGCACCGGTATTGTAAACAACCCGGTATTAGTGAGATTGGCACTTCAACAATCCGAGAAAGAGGTTAATAGTCCTCGGGGGTGCGAAACTATTGTAAGAGGTTTGGAAATACCTTGGTGAAAATTTCCCGGTTGTAAGGGTTAGTCAAGCCCGTTAACTTGGCTCGATATTGGAACTCAAAGCTAGGTCCATAGCTTTGAAGACCAAGAACGTAGGTGGCATAGCTCTACCGAACCTTGTAAAAATCGAGAGTTTGCATTTTCTAATCCTTAAACTCTTTACTTTACAAGTTTAATTATTTGTCTTAATATATTGCTTGCCATACTACTTGCTTTTATTTGACTAAGTGATTAATTGCATAATTTTGTGTTAAAAGTTTTATTTTACCGAAATTAGTTTAAATTTCCAATTCACCCCCCCTCTTGGAAACATATCTTGGGCTAACAGAAGGAGCCATTAATATTCCGCTGCACCCACTGTAAGGTTTCTGAAACTTTATATGTGTTTATTTACATTGTTTTAGAAATTCATATATAGGAAATAACATACATGGTAGTAAATCTAGATCTTGGTAAAACATATTCCAACAACTGGCCTCAGAGCCATAGTAATGATTTACTTTCATGAAATATGAATTAAAACGATGTTTTGGGATGATTTGGATGGTTTCGTGATGGTTTATGTGCTTATTTGATGATAGTTTGGAAATCGCAATTTATGTTGTAAAAATATTTTTTATTTCGTTCTGGAAATATTTTTACTGGAAAGTAGAAAAAAATATATTTAGGCTTTTACAGAACCCAATTTGGATTTTTTTTATGAATTAGTTATGATTTTTTGAATTTGAATGAAAATATCTGGTTTTGGTTGCACACGTGTGCGCGCGCGGGGCTAGGCATCACTCGGACAGCACCCACGTTCAGACAAGTGCTGACAGAGAATTCTCAAACACAGCCCTATCTGAAGGGGTTCACACGCCGAGCTTCCACAGCCATTGAGGCTAGGTGCAGCCTCTGTCTCGGTCAAATCCCTTCCATCCGCGCGCGCAAGGGTATGCATTGCATACCTTTGTGCACTAATTTTGTTTTTATCATATCTTTTGATTCAATAATCGTTTTTCATTGAAACAAAATTCAAATTTCGGCAAAATTTTGTGTTGAATCTAAATTTTCAATTAAAAAATCTAATTATTAGAATAAAATTTATTTTTATTAATTTTAAATTAATTAAAATTAGTTTTAGATGTTAGTAGGCTTTAAATTTTGAATAAACTTGAAATTTTAAAATTGGTTAGAGATTTGAGTTTAAGTTAGAATTTAGGATATTTAGGAGATTTGTTAGGTTTTTAAAATTTTTTCAAATATTCTCTAACAACCTAAATTTTAAATTATACTTAAGATATATTTTAAATTTTAAAATAAAGATATCTTAGCCTACTTTCCAGATAATCTGTTACTTGTTTTGGTTTGTATTATTTAATTATTTATTTAAAAAAAATTACAAACCTATTATTTATTTGATCTAAATTGCTACGATTAACTTGTTCATAGACCCAACGATCTGATTTTAATCATAGTTCAATTGTCAATAGATCTTATAAATAATTTGTAACAGGTAAATTTTGCAATTTCTTTCATCTGTGTAAACCTAGTAACATGATAGGGCCCATCCAAATCATTTGACCTGTGTGAGCCTATATGTTTGCTTTTGGGCTTAGATGCATATAGGAAGCCCATTTAAGTTTTATTAATTAAATGGACTAGGTTGCTAAAATAAATTTCACTTAGGTAATAACAATTATTTATTTAATGGTTAAATTCTTCTCCTTTGGGCCTTGTGTGAGAGTTAAGCGGCCTTTGCAGTGGGTACGATATACTTAACCCAGCCCTCCCTCACATGAACCACCCCAATTGTGAAGACTCATTTACCTTATTTAAATAATTGTATTAGGTTAATTATATTAGTCTAACTTAATTAAAATTTAATTAGCAACATAATCAACTTTAAAATATATGAAATTTATTTTTTATTGAATATTTTAAAGTTAATTCTAGAAAAACACTTAGTTAATGAGATATATTTTAGATAGTTATATCTAGTAACTAGTTATATTTTTAAATATTTAATTAGAAAAATATTTTAAGTTGAAAATTAATTAGTTTTGGACCAACTTAAATTAGAATATTTTTCCTAGTATTAAATTAGAATTAATAATTAAGTTTTTTTTACTTGATTATTTAATTCTTGTATTTAATACATTTAATTAAATTGAAAATTGAATATTTATGTTGATTTCATTCTTGATACTTAAATATTATTATTTTCAGAACATTTAATTAAATAGAAAATTATTTTAAGTTGGAATTTTAATATCAGAACAACTTAAATTTGAATAATTTTCAAAATATATTTTATATTTTATTTTATTAATCATTTTATATAAATTTGAAATGGCATTTTTTTAGATGCAGAAATTTTGAGTTTTTTTTTTAAAAAAATAGATTAAAGTTGAAAATTAATTATTTTTTAATTAATTTTAGACCAACTTAAATCAATAAATTTTTCATTAATGATTAATTAAAATAAATGAACTAAAAACACTTAGCAATTAGTTTTTTCTAGTTATATTTAATTAAATAGAAAATTAATATTTAAGTTGATTTTAATCATGATACTTAAATATTTGATAATTTTCTTAATATTTAATTAAATAGGAAAATTTATTTTTAAGTAATTTTGGACCAACATAAATTAGAATAATTTTTCAAGATTTATTTTATTTTATTTTACAGCATTTTCAAAAATTGTATTTATTTTAAATACATTAATTTTCGAATTATGCAATATATATTAAAAAATTAAATTTGAGTTGAAATTAATTTTTTTATTAATTTTGGATCAACTTAAATTGACTAATTTTCGAAATATTTATTGGAAATTATTATTAAGTTCGAAAATAATTTAATTTATTTTTAAATCAATCTAAGTATAATGTTATAAATATTAAATTAAAATTTATATTTAGAATTTTATTCTAAATTGGAAATTTTAATTAATTAAATATATATTTGAAAATAAATAGATTAAAATAAATATAGTAGAAGAAAAGACACTCTAAATAATGAGGTTTATTACTAGGATATTCGATCTCCATTGTTGGTTCTACATAGTTCTTGTTTTAGTGAGTAATCCTCCCTAATGGAAGAACGTTCATTAGCAATTTGACGCCGTAGAATCTCGAAAGATAAGTATTATTTGTTAGTATTTTGTTTTTAGTATGGATCACCCTAATGGTGGCGACTATTAGTAAGACTTTTTTTTCTATGAATAAGAATCATTGCATTGCTCAACCAAAACTTTACAGTTTACATCAACTTTCCTCAATCCACTTTTCTCATGTCACTTAGTGCTCTACACTAACTACTTACATTTAGAATTAATCTCAACAACTCAGCATTACAATGCTACAGTCGGTATTTACAAATCTATTACAATTAACTTCCTAACAACCATTGTTTATCCTCTTCAGTGAGCTTGGTTGACACCCCCAAAATCATGAGTTTACATTCCTGTTGTATCTGTTGTATGATGACCTTTGTATGCCACATTTTGTGATGCCAAAACACATCATTTCTGGCTTTCCAAATGTGATATACCAGCCCAGCAAGAATTGTTCTCAAAATGCTCCTCCTAGCAGTCGGTACTGCTTTGTTTTTGCTGATATTATTTGCTAGCTGCTGCATATTAGTTGTTGTCGATCTC
Source organism: Cannabis sativa (assembly GCF_029168945.1). Classification (NCBI taxonomy): domain Eukaryota; kingdom Viridiplantae; phylum Streptophyta; class Magnoliopsida; order Rosales; family Cannabaceae; genus Cannabis; species Cannabis sativa. The sequence goes on along the minus strand of NC_083605.1, from coordinate 64,236,839 downwards.
CATTGCAGCCAAGAATGAATCCCCTTTAAGCACTTTCGGCTATACTCACACTCAAAGAATAAGTGATTACTTGATTCTTCTTCTTGTCCACAAAGTATGCATGTCAAATCAATGGTTGTGTTGTATTTACCTATCCTCTCTTTGGTGTTTAGCCTTCCCCAGAAGACAAGCCATAGAATAAACTTGTGCTTGGGAATGATTAACCTATCCCAAACATTCTTGGACCAAGAGAGCCTTTCCCTGTTATCAAAAAGAAGCTGATAGGTATGTTGAATTTTATGTCTCTGCTGCACAAAACCAGTAGAATCTGTTCTTTGTTTCAGCTTATTCTTCACACGTACAATTTTTCTCCATGACCAGCAACAATTGGAAGGTGGTTTATAATCCCACCAACTACCATCTTTCAAATACACATTATGAATCCATTTGATAAATAAATAATCTTTCTTACTTTCAATGTCCCAAACATACCTTCCCATGGCTGCTATATTCCAATTTCTGATGTTTCTAAATCTGAGACCTCCTGCAGTTTTTGTTTGACAAATATTGTCCTAAGCAACCAATCCTGAGCTCTCTTGTGTGCCTTTCCATAAAAAAGATCTGCAAATAGCTTCAATATCTTTCAGCAACTTCTTTGGTAAGATAGAAATTTGAGCCCAATAAGTATGGATGGCCAAAAGTACAGAATTTATCAACGTTGTTCTCCCCATGTATGACAAGTTCCTAGAACTCCACATTCTTATTCTTCCTGTCATTTTTTCTAGAAGCTCTTGGCATTCCACTCTAGATAGTCTTTTAGAACAAATAGGAATCCCCAAATATCTAAATGGCAATGTGCTTCTAGAGAATTTTGATGCTTCTAAATCCTATGTACCTCCAACTCTGGCATCCTTGAACAATACACTGAAGTCTTCTGAACATTAGGCTCGAAACCAGATGTTGAAGAGAAAAGCTTCACACCTTTGAGCATGAGCATTGCTGAAATAAAGTCACCATTACAAAACACCAACAGGTCATCTGCAAAACAAAGATGATTCAGTTTGAGGGATGTACACCTATCATGGAATTTGAATCCTGGCCATTCCCCAATCTTCATAAATATTCGAGACAAATATTCCTTGCTAAGAACAAAAAGAAGAGGGGACATGGGGTCTTCTTGCCTTAACCCTCTATTTTCTTCAAAAAATCCACACATGGAGCCATTAAGGAGAAGAGAAAACTCTGGAGTCCTAATACAATTCATAATTAGCTGTATAAACTGCAAAGGAAACTCAAAAGCAGTTAACATCTCCTCCAAGAAATCCCAATCAATTGTGTCATATGCCTTCCTTAGGTCAATCTTGATCATACAACTAGGCTTACAGTTTTTCCTTCCATATAATCTTACCAAGTCTTGGCAAACCAAGATATTATGTGCTATATACCTCCCATGAACAATGCCACCTTGATTTTCTGCAATAAGATCAGGAAGGATTTTCCTAAGTCTATTGCAAATCACCTTGGTAGCTATCTTATATAATACATTGCAACAAGAGATAGGTTTGAAGTCAACTACACTTTTAGGACAAACTGATTTGGGAATGAGTGTGATGGTAGTGGAATTTATTTCCTTAAGAATCTTCCCCGAATTCAAAAATGATAACACAACTTACTCAATGTCTTTACCAACAGTTTGCAAAACAATCCTGGTAAAAGGCACTATCAAAGCCATCCGGGCCAGGAGCCTTGTTTCCAGGGATAGAGAAGACAGCTTCTTTCACTTCTTTAGCAGAGTAAGGAGGAGAGAGAATTTCCTTTGTATTTCATTTAGTTTGGGGCCCAAATTATCAATCGACTGGTGAACATGTCTCCTGTTAGGCAATGCAGTCCCTAACAATCCCATATAATAGTCTAAGAAAGCTTTTTGAACTCCCTCTGGATTGTCTCTCCAAATCCCAGCTTCATCTTCAATGGAGAATATTTTATTTTGAATTCTTCTAGCTTTCAATGAAGCATGAAAAATTGCTGAGTTCTCATCTCCATATTTAGCCCAATTAAGCTTAGCCTTCTGTGTGATAAAGAGAGAAAAAGCTTTATGTACCTCTGTGTAATGCTGATGTGCTCTATGTTCCTCCTCTATCAACTCCATGTTCATAGGGTCTTTGCTCAATCTTGTTTGTATATGTGCAAGGGCTGAACTGGTTATCATATCTTCATTGTGAATTTCCGAGAACCCCTCTCTATTTAATTTCTTTAAAACATCCTTCAGTCTCCTCAACTTAATGACCACTTGATACATTTTCGACCCCAGGATTCCAGGACTTCAAGAATCTGCCACCAGCTTTTCGAATTGAGGAGCTAACTTCCACATATTAAAATACCTGAACGACTTCTTCCCTGTGTTGCTTTCCTTGTAAATAGATACCAGAATGGGAGAGTGATCAAATGACATTTCAAGAAAAAAAAACTGCTTCTGAGCTTGAGAAGAAATTCATTCAACAAGGATTGATCATAGGACTATTAGTAAGACTTACAAAATTATGAAACAATGGTAGAAGCTCATAAGATAAAATGGCCTTGACTCTCGCCTAAATGGGACAACGTTGGATTCTCATCTTGATCGAACAAAAGGTTGCTAGAATGTTTATCATTTTAGATGAGCTGACAACTCTATTCAATGGATGGTATCTTTGAATCTCGCCTAAACGGGACACTGATATCAGTTTGTTGAAAACCTTAGAAATTATTTAGGATTGTATGTTTTAGTATTTTCACTTGTCATTCCTACTTGCTAAGTGCTAATAATTTCTGAATGTGATTTTGTGTTAAACCTTACTTGATTTACATTTATTTTATTTGTAGTATCCAACATGATAATGACCAACCCCATGGTGTCACTGTTGACTGATAATAAGCTGAATGGATTTAACTTTACCAAATGGAGAGAGAACATTCACATTGCTCTCATTGGTGAAAATGCCCTGTTTGTGTTAACTGAAGAGGCTCCTTAGCAGCCGGGTGAGAATGCAACCAAGTCAGTAAAAGAAAAGTTCGAGCGTTGGCAGAATGCCAACAACAAAGCTTGATACTTTATGTTGTCCAGTATGGTTGACACCTTGAAAACAAGGTTTGCAAACACTGTCACGACTGTAGATATCATGAACAAGTTGACTGAACTATTCGGGATGGAATCAATTCAAGCTCGCTTTGATGCGACAAAGAATTTCATCAATGCACGGATGAGACCTCATCAGAGCGTGCGTTATTACCTTCTCCAGATGACGAGTTACTTTCAAGAATCTGAGAATCATGGAGCTGTTATGGATCAGACAACTCAAGTGAGTCTGATCTTGAATAGTTTGACTCCAGCCTTTCTACCTTTTACTTCAAATTATGTCATGAAAAGGTTGAAGCTTGACTTTCACGAGTTAATCAACAACCTTTAGACATTTGAAAATTTGATTGGAGGACCATAGAAAGGAGGATCTAAAGCTCTTAGTTCTAGCAATGCTAATGGGGTGGCTAAGGCTGCTGCAAACATCTGTGAAAACAGTTAAAAAGAAAAAGGATGCTAATCCCGGAGATAAGCCTAAAGGAAAATGCTTCTATTGCAATGAAAAGGGCCACTGGAAACCCCAATGCCCTAAGTTTCTAGCAAAGAAACAAGGTATTTCTTTCTATGCTATAAACTCATGTGTTTTAGAGAATTATTATCCCCTTGGGTTTTTAATTCTGGACCTACAAACCATGTTTGTTTTTCTTCTTATTTCAGCTCCAGCTGCTTGAACTTGGATTGCTATCGTAGCAAGTTGAGTCGGATGGTTGGACAGATGGGTGGAGATAGTCCAAGATTGAAGATGAAGCTCGAAATCTTCTTTATTATAATTTTTGAATAAATTGTTTTAATTCCTGAACAATTTAATTTCAATTATTGGTTTGGGATTCTTATTCCCTATTTTTCATATTATTGCAGACAATTTGTTTTATTTTGGAGAATTTTATAATAAACTTTTCTCTTTTGGAAATGAATTACATTTATGAATTGAGCTTCATTTACTTTATCTTGTGTATGCCAGTACAATTTATATTTATATGTTTATAAATTTTGTATGTGTTAGTGTTTTATTACTGACACAAAATCTATGGTATATTTATCTCTGCAAAAAGATAATACCATATAAACACTTTAGAATTTCAATTCTATGTTTATGAATAATTGTTAATTCTGAAACAATTATTAAGATTTTGTTTAATAAAAATATCTTTTGATCTGATAGGGGTGGAAGAAGTTAAGAATAATATATACAATTCAACGATCTTTTATATCTTTTGAACTCTGGATTATAACTCCACATGATCTCTATGACACTTAGGGGTGGATTAAGCTATTGACATATGTATTTCATTTTGAACTCTAGACTATACTTAATACACCATAGTATCTCTATGGCACACATATTTCAATTAAAAACATGGATGTAATATAATGAACAAAGTTAGCAAATTATTAGAGCATGTTGTTGATCTTAATTTTTGTTCCGATTAATATTTACTGTTGTAATAGAAATTGATAGCAATAAAAGTTGTTGGACATAATATCACGGTACCTTATTTAAGTGGGAGAATTTTTTAAAATTCTAAGCTCATCTTTATTTGGATGGCACTTGTGATAGGAACTTTTAACTAAGAAAGTAAATCTAACCATTCATATGGATAGAAATAACTTATCAGAATTTTGAGAATAAGATAGTAGAATTTTGCATAGTCTATTCGAATGATTTAGGCAAAATTCCTAATCCTCATGAAATGTTTTATGGTATTTCTAAAGATTACTTAATCTTAAGCAAGTATTTTACATTAATGTTAATACTAGATTGCTATGTTGGTGACTTAGTGGAGAACGAACTTATAGTTTCAGACTAAGATAAGATGTCACAGCAAGATGACTGTGAAAAACAATAGTAAGAGGTTAAATATACTTCTATGTATGAATTTAACCAGACTCCTACTGTTGAGTGCGAGCCATCTAAGATGTAATCAAACAAGGAACATAAGGAGACAGTCAAGGAAATTTATGAAAGTGACCTATATGATAGATGATAAGGGTATATATATTAAAATCCCTGTATCTACACCAACTCATAACCAATTTGAGATGGTGGTTACTCTGGGGGTGGAGGAATTATTCTAGTAGGATATAAAAATCCATCAATAATAATTTAAGCTCCATCAGTGAAGATACATAACTTTGAAATTTCAAAAATACTAGAAAGTTATTCAACTGAAAAAAATTCTACACTGTGTTATCTCTATTCCAATTTTTGTATAGAATGAGAGATATGTCTTCTGTTTATTCAGATGCACTTAATAAGCAGTAAAGAATTAAGTATCCCTAGATGAGTAATCCATATAGTAAATAATGTTGCATAATGTTTTATTAACACAAAGGAAGTAATGGTGGAGAAAGCAGTAGCTTACCACAGACTTATAGTTCCAGTAATTTGGGTTGAGTCAAATATACTACCCTTGATCTGGATATCAAGACAATTGATTGATTGAAATGCACTACTTGTTTTATGTTAGTGCAAGTGGGAGTTTGTTGGGATTTTATGCCCTAAATAAAACTCATTTCAATCTAATCTGATTTGTTATCAATAAAAGATTAGAAGTCATTTATGTTTACATGTAGTTTTCATGTTTAAGGTTTAATATATACAAAATCTGTTAAGTCGAGAACACATAGTTATTCACAATTATAGTGATGTCAACACAGTGGAATGTGATTGTGATTATATGCTTCAAAAGACAATGTCCCTGATTCATCAGTGCACTGGATTTACGCTGATGAGATAATCAGCGGTAAAGTATACTTACACCTTGAATAAGTGTTATGTTCTTTCCAGAACATTGGCAAAGTATGCTAGTTTTGGAAGTATGGAGTATACATTGGACTGGGACAGATATTAATCTTGGTAAAGATATTATAATCTTACTGTTGTATCTTTCTAAGTCAATATCACTGGTTGATCTTAGATCAAAAGATCTTAATCCTGACATGCTTAGGTTCAATCTCAGGAGTTATATTCATATTCTTTGATTTGTTAGTTAAGCCTACTTTTTGGTCAAGGTGATACTTACATTTTGGGAACATGATAGTACAATTGAGTGGGAGCGCTAAACATAGATATGGAATCTATAACTTCTATCTGGACATAGAAGCGAAACGATGATTTCCTTCGAGCTTGGCTTAATAGAGATAAATGGAAGAGCTCTTGTTTCAGTGATTATATTATCTCACTGAAACATCATTTATAGGAAGCTAAGTGTTTTAAGGATAAAATACATTGAGGGGTGAAATGGTAAATTTATCCCTACTCGGTGTAAATCATCTATAGAGGATCTTTGATTATTGAGATTAGAACGATTGTTAAATGTTTATAGCGTATCTATATCGTTGAACATATAGAGCGTTCTATATGACTGAGAGTGCAATTCCAAGTTCTATGGTGGATCCAATAAGGAATTAATAAATATTTTAAATGGAAATTTTATTTGATAAGTAATTTTAATTATTAAATAAATAGTTTTGGCATTTAAGTTGTTAGAATTGGAAAAATAGTATTTTTGAGAAAATAAGGAAGGATTGTTGTAAAATGGAAAAAATTCCAAAGTGGAGGCCCACATCCTATGGCCGGCCACTAGGGAAGGATTTTCCATTTAATTTCTTCAATATTTTAATGCCTAATTAATTCTAACCTAAACTAAGGTGATTGCCTATAAATAGATAGTGATGGCTCACACTAAAAGATGATGAAAATTCACCTTCAGTGAAATTTTCTTGAGCCTTCTCTTCTATTATTTTTGAACCAAACCTTCGCTTCCTCTCTTCATATTATTCATACCTTGAGTGATAGAATAAGTGCCCACACACATCAAGTGGTAACTCAATCATAGTGTGTAAGGTTGTGAAGAATCTAAAATTAAGAGAATGACATTCGGGCTCAGATCATGGTGATACCCTGCTACAGACGGGATACAAGGGTTAGAGATCTAAGTGGAAGGAGCCATTAATATTCCACTGCACCCACTGTAAGGTTTCTGAAACTTTATGTGTTTATTTACATTGTTTTAGAAATTCATATTTAGGATGTTAAATAACATACATGGTAGTAAATCTAGATCCTGGTAAAACATATTCCAGCCAGTATGTCGTACCCACTACTAATGGCCCCCTAACTCTCACACAAGGCCCAAAGGAGAGGAATTTAACCTTTCATTAAATAATTTTTAGTCATTGAATAAGCCCAATACTACTTGGGCATAAATAAAACTATCAATGGTTATATTTTATTCAGGCAAGCTCGAAGGAAATCATCATTTCACTTCTATGTCCAGATAGAAGTTATAGATTCTATATCTATCATTAGCGCTCCCACTCAATTGTACTATCATGTTCCCAAAATGTACGTATCACCCAGACCAAAAAGTAGGCTTAACTAACAAATAAAAGAACACAAATAACACCCGTGCAATGCAGCCTCCTACGCAGGCGGACAAGGCTGCTAGCAGCCTCCTGCGCGCACGGATGAGGCTGCACGCAGCCTATGTGTGCCCTGGAAGGGTGTTTTGCACCCAAATCCAATATTTTTGGGATTTTTTAAATTTTTTCGAATTTTCTCAATTTCAAACCCTAAATTTCAATATAAAAATTATTTTTAATATATTTAAACTTAAATATCAATTTTAAATTAATAATATTTAATTTTTTATAGATTATTATTAATTCTTTGATATTTTGAGGTTTAAATTTAAAAATTGATTATTTTATTTTTTAAATTATGGGTCAGATTTAAAACTTTGCTAATTTCTTTAATATTTATATATTATTTATTTATAAGATGAGATATTTTAATATTAGACATATTTTAAATGAAAAGATATATTTATCCTTTTAATTTGAAATATTATATTAAAATTATCGTATAAGATAAATTAAATAATTAATAAATTTAAAATTAACATAGATATTTTTATAGATATTCTAACCATAATATTTTCAAATTTAAAAATTGGTTATTTTGTTATACATTTAATTGTTTATAAATTATAAGTTAGAAAAATGATATTTTTTTTATCATTTTACTTATTAGATATTTATAAATAGTATTCTAAAATGTTTAAATAACCTAGATATTTTGTGAAAATTTGTAAAACGCTTAATTTGAGATATTTTGATATATAATTAGGATAATTATTTATTTATTATTTTATTCTTAAAATAATAATTGCCTAACCATATTTTTTTAAAAATTAGTTTATTTTATTATTTTAATTTTATTAAATTATAAGATTAGAAAATGATATTGAAAATATCTATTTAGTTATTTTGAAATCATTTATCTTATAAGATATTTAATTTAATTTGATAAAATAATTCAAATAAACCTAGATATTTTAAGTTAGTTTCATTTTTGAATTTTAAATTTAGAAAAGATATTTTAGATTGTTTATAACCCTAAATTTTCAAAATTTAGTTGGTTAGTTAAATAATAATTTAATTATATTAATATCTTATTTCACATTTATTACATGGATATTGTGTTTGTTGTATTTAATTCTTTATTCAAATTTTTTTTTTCACAAACCTATTATTTATTTGATCTATATTGCTATGATTAACTTCTTGACAGATCCAATGATCTGATTTTAATCATAGTCCAATTGTCAATAGATCTTATAAATAATTTGTAACCGGTAAATTTTATAATTTCTTTCATTTATGTAAACCTAGTAGTAACATGATAGGGCCCAGCCAAATCAACTTGACTTGTGTGAGCCTATATGTTTGCATTTGGACTTAGATGCATATAGGAAGTCCATTTATTTCTAGATACTTAAATAGACTAGGTTGCCAAAATAAAATAGGGAAATTTACATAGTATACTAATTTTTGCTATTTTTTTACAAAAATACTGCCAGGCGGTATTTTTTAATTTTTACTGTGTTGTTTTATAACTTTCATACTGCAGTATACTGTGTTAAGTTTTTACTGGTGTTCTACTATGTTTTTTAGTTGTTCTACTGTTGTTTTTAGTTGTTCTGCTTTGTGTTTTACTAGTGTTTTATAAAGATACAGTATTTTTAAAAACTTTTCCGTGAGACAGTATTTTTGTAAAAATTAATCTAAATTCCAATATTTTTGTAAGTTTTCCATAAAATATCACCATTGACAGTTTTATTTAGGCCCAATTAATATTGGGCTTATTCAATGAATAACAATTATTTAAAGAAAGGTTAAATTCCTCTCCTTTGGGCCTTGTGTGAGAATTAGGGGGCCATTAGTAGTGGGTACGACATACTGAACCCAGCCCTCCCTCACATGAACAACCCTAATTGTGAAGGCCCATTTGCCTAATTTAAATAATTGTATTAGACTAATTATACTAGTTTAACCTAATTAAAATTGAATTAGCAACATAATTAATTTTAAAATAAATGAAATTAATTTTTCATTGAATTATTTTAAAATTAATTTAGATAAATACACTTAGTTTAATGAAGTATGCTAGATAGTGATTTCTAGTAACTAATTTATATTTTCTAATATTTAATTAAGTAGAAGAATATATTTAAGTTGAAATTTAATATTAATTAATTTTAGACCAACTTAAATTAGAATTTTTTTCTCAGAACTTAAGAATATAAATTAATAATTAAGTTGATTTTATTCAAGATACTTAATTATTTGTTTCTATTTCATGAAATTTAATTAAATTAGAAAATATTTTTAAGTTAAAAATTAATTTGTTAATTAATTTTGGACTAACTTAAATTAGAATATTTTTTTAGATATTAAATTATAATTAATAATTAAATTGATTTTATTCAAGATACTTAATTACTTTATTTTAAATGCAAATATTTCGAAATTTTTCAATTTTGAAAATTATGTTAAAGTTGAAAATTAATTTTAATTAATTTTAGATCAACTTAAATCAAGTAATTTTCATTAATGATCTTTTTTCTTGAATAAAAATCATAAGATTTATTAATTAATAAATTCGTTCAAAACAATAAAGCGCACTTCAGAGGAACAGTCCTCCAACTGAAGCACACGACCTGTAGAGAAACAAGAGTCTCTTGCTAAGCAATGAACCAACTTATTTACAGATTGTTTTACAAAACACAGATTGTTAAGACATAAAATACCGATGTGAAGACACAAAATACATTGAAGGGTAGAATGGTAAATTTTTCCCTATTCAGTGTAGATCATCTATAGAGGATCCTTGACTATTAGGATTGTAACAATGGATAATCATAACGTATTTATATCGTGGTACATATAGAGCATTCTATACAGCTGAGAGTGTATTCAATTCAAAGTTCTATAATGGTTCAATGAGGAATTAAAAAGTTAGGGAATTTACTTGGTAAATTCTAGATCTACTTATTGAAAGCTCAGTTATATAGGTCCCTGGTCCCCTCACTAGTTGAGATAATACTACTTGCTGACTGAGTCAATTGATTTTAATTAATCAATTATAATTCTAAAATTAGATTATGTCTTATTTATGAATTTTCACTAAGCAAGGGCTTAATTGTGAAGAAAAGAGGTTTTGGGGTCAATTTGTTAATTAAGAGACTTTGTATGGTCTAATTAATAAATTACATAAATAACAATTTTATTTAGTAATTAATTATAATTATTAAATAAATAATTTTGGCATTTATAAGGTTGAATTGGAAAATATGGTATTATTGAAAAGAAGAATAAGTTGTTGAAATAAAGTGGCAAAAATCTAACTAGAAAGAGGTCCCATTAAGTGTACGGCCAAGTGTAGATTTTTTCCCAATAATTTATTCTTTTTTAATCCATATAATTCAACCACTTTTTTATGCCCTCGTTGAAACACTACAAAAGGAACATGATGCTCTCATCTCATCCACTTTTGACTCTTTGTCAAATTAATGCCTTCAACAAAACTTGATGATAGAGAAAGTATTATCATGCTAGACTTTGGTCTCTATATGTATATGCTAAGAATTCTCTTTGCTTTTCCCACATCTTTTATCTCAAACTCATCATTATGTTTCCTTTTTAGCTTGTCAATGTCTGACTTTGCTTTACTAAAGATCAATATATCGTCAACATAGAGTAGTAAGTAGGTTTGATTATTAAAATACACACATGAGTCATGCTTATTTTTGGTGTATCCAACAATCTGCATATAGGTGTCAAACCTCAAGTTCCATTGCCTAGGTGCATGCTTGAGGCCATATAAACGCTTCTTGAGTAGGCATACCTCATATGAGTTCCAACTGTCAAAGCCCTTAGGCTATTGCATATAGATTTTGATCCTTTTCTAATTCCCCATGTAAGAAAGTTGTCCTTACATCAATCTGTTCAATCTCTAAGTCCATGCTTGCTGTCTTTGCCATCATGGCTCTAATTGAAGCTTGCTTGACCACTAGAGAGAAAATCTCATTCTTATTGATGCCTTCCTTCTAAGTCAACCCCTTGGCAACTAATCTTGCCTTGAATCTGGTAGGTTTTGAACATTCTTCATGCTTCAAAAGTATTTTACGTCCTACCATCTTGTAAAAGTGTGGTTTCTTCACAACAATCTAGGGTATATTCTTCCTAAGATACTGGAACTCTTCTTAGATGACATGCATCCATACTCCATCACCTTTACTTCTCATAGCTTCTTGAAAGCTAGTGAGTTTTGAACTATCAACCTCTTTTACAATCATAAGTGCATATGCAATAAATTCAGCACACCCAAAACAATTAGAGGCCTTTCTCTGTCTTCTCTCTTTATCTCTAGCTATCTGAGAGCTTCTAACTTCCTATTGATCTTCATTGTCTTCTCCCTCTATTACCTTAGTTCCAGCTGGAACAACATTAATTGGTGTCATAGGAGCAACCTGCTCCACCTCAATCTAGACATTCTCATCTCCAATAACTTCTCTATCTTTGGGAGTGCTCTTGGTTTTCATGGCCATTTTATCTTCCTTGAAAACAACATCTCTACTAATCAAGGACTTCTTGAATCCATATTCTAAGCACCACACTCTATATCCCTTAACTCGTTCAGGGTAACCTAGAAAGATGCATCTCAATGCTCTAGGCTACAACTTTTATCTTGTCTAACATGCACAAATGCAGTCATCCAAACACTTTCAAGTGATATAAGTTTCAGGATTTACTTGTCCATAACTCTTCTAGGGTTTTGAAGTTATTTGGCACAGATGGCGATCTATTGATTAGGTAACAGGTCGTGTTAAGAGTTTCTCCCCAAAAGGTTCCATCTAAACCAGCTCCTATTATCATGCACCTAACTCTCTCTATCAGTGTTCTATTCATCCTCTCATTAAGACCATTTTGCTGAGGGGTTTCGATCACAGTTCTATATCTCTTGATTCCCATTTTAGACACAATCCCTTGAACTCATTTGAGCAGTACTGAAGGCCATTGTTAGTCTTTAGTACCTTAAGTTTGTTCCCAGTCTTGTTTCCTAGCAGCCTCTTCCATGTATCAAAGGTTCATAGAGCCTCATTTTTGCTTTTCAACAAATAAAACCAGAATTTCTTGTTGTAATCATCAACTATACTCAAAAATTAGTGTGCTCCAACTTTGATTGGAATCCTAGATGGCCCCTAAAAGGTTGAATGGACATAAGCTAACCTTTCTGTTGTGGTGTGTTCTTCCTTGTTGAACTTTAATCTGCAAGCCTTCTCTAAAACACATTCATCACTTGATTCAAGTCTTTCTGTTAGCTTCTCTTTGAATAGTCCTTGTGTGTTCATTTCCTCAAGTCCCTTCTGACTTACATGCCCAAATTTGAGGTGCCATAGGCTTGCTTCACTGTGTTTAGTTGAGTTAATAATAGGTGTTGCACTACATGTATATTGTCATTCCATCCAGGATATACAATCGATTACTCAACTTTTCTCCCATCACAATTTAAGTGCCTTATGAAATTTTCATTATACCATCCTCAACTTTGACAACATATCCTAATTTATCAAATGTACCAATAGAGAGAAAATTTCTTTTGAGATCTAGAACATACCTGACCTGCTGCAAGGTCTTCATGACTTCATTATGATTCTTTAACAAGATTGTTCCCACATCACTGATCTCACACACTTTATAGTTTGTAAGAAGAACTGTGCCCCCATCACTCTCTAAAAGAGTCCTAAATAGTTCTTTGTTTGGTGCCATATGAAATGAAAACCCTGAATCTAGAATCCAACCTCCACCTGAATCTAATCTAGACATCACAAGTGCATCAGATTATACTACAAGTGCCTCAGATGAGTCATAGCCATCACCAACTGCATGCCTTTTGGACTTGTGATGATTTTCTTTCCTAAGTTTAGCCTTCCAAACCCACAATCATCTCTAAAGTGGCCCTCCTTTTGCAATAATAACATTGCTTTCCTACAGCTCCATTAGAGCTTGGCCCTCTTATGGAGTTTCTAGAATTGGATCTGGAATGGTTTCCTTTGTAGCCATTTGAGTTCTGATTTTTCTTGTATTCCCTCTTGAGGAATTTTCCCTTAACAATAAGTAATCCTTCCCCATTGGTCTCATCTTTCTCATCCCCCCTCTTCTGAATTTCTTTAGAATTCAATGGAGCCTTAACCTTTGTCATGGTCAGAGTATCTTTGCCATACAAGATTGTATCAACAAAGTGCACATACATCTTTGGAAGTGAACTCAATAGGATTATAGCCTAGTCTTCATCATCAATTTTCACCCCAAGATTATTCAGATAAAGAATGATTCTGTTATAATCATGTAGATACATTCATTTGACTCATCCATTTGAAATGTGTACAACTTCTTCTTAAGGGATACAACTTATTTGCAAGAGATTTCTCCATGTAGATTGAAGCTAACTTGTGCCAGAGACCCAAGACCTTGTCTTCATTTGAAACTTCCCTCAAAACCTCTTCACCAAGACTGAGGAGGATGGCACTGTATGCCATGGCTTCAATTTCAAGTTTCCTCTTCCTGTCTTCAATCAATTCCATGGCTTCAACATCAAGTCCTTCATAGATCCCTTGGTGAACTAGAAAATCCTTCATTTTGATTCTCCAAAGACTGAAATTATTTGAACCAGTGAACTTGTCCACCTCAAACCTTATTGTAGTGATTCAACCAGGTTCTTGGTTGCTTGAATATGATTCTTGAAAGTTTGAGTTTTATTCTTGAAATAAATTTGAAGATGAGTCTTGATTGATTGAATGTGATTCTTGAACTCTAAACCCTGAGCTGTTATACCATTTGTGTAAATTCTCACCCTCAAAATGGGTTGTTATAGAAATAACAATATTCAAGAATACACAAACAAAACAAAAAGCAATCACAAAATAAAAACTAGAACTTAGTTAAAATTAGATAAGAAAACTTAGCTCGAGCATGAATGAATCATGGATCTTTATTGCTTGAATAGTCAGTAGTACACAATAGAATATGTCCAAGAATAAAATCAACAGAGTTAATAACTATAAAGAAATGTCTCATATTGAGAGAAGTCACTTCAAGAGTGATACTCCCATTACATTCCTCCACACACACTCATTATGATCTTGAACACTCTTTTTAAACTTGAATCAGAATATAAAGTATGAGCCTTAGAGATTGGAGATCAGAACTCAGAACTCCCTTGTCAATAGAGGAACACCTATTTATAGTCGTTGGTGGGGTTCCCTTTAAGTTTGTATTAAAGGCAACTGTCATAACTAACAACAGCTTTCTCCAGATTCATCTGATGTGCTAATAGATGGACCTACTTGTTGGGTTTTGTGCCCTAAATAAAACCCATTATAATCTAATCTGATTAGTTATCAATTTAAGAGATTTGAAGTGATTTATGTTAACATGTATTTTTCATGCTTATGGTTTAATATATGCACAAAATCAATTAAGTCCAGAACATATATTTATTCACAATTACAGTAATGTCAACACAGTGGAATGTGATTGTGATTATATGATTCAAAAGACTAAGTCCCTGTTTCATCAGTGTTTTGGATTTACACTAATGTGATAATCAGCGATGAAGTATACTTACACTTGGAGTAAGTGTTATGTTCTTTCCAGAACATTGGTAAAGTATACTAGTTTCGAATGTATGGAGTATACATTGGACTGGACCGATATTGAACTTAGTTAAGATATTATAATACTTACCGTTGTATCTTTCACTGTCAATGTCACTAGTTGATCTTAGATCAAAAGAATCTAAATCCTGATATGCTTAGGCTCAATCTCAGGAGTGTTATTCATGTTCTTTGATTTATTAGTTAAGCCTACTTTTGGTCAGGGTGATACGTATATTTTGGGAACATGATAGTATGATTGAGTGGGAGCGTTGAACATAAATATGGAATCTATAGCTTCTACATGTGTATAGCAGTCAAGTGATGATTCCCTTCGAGCTTAGCTAAATAGAAGTAAATGGATGAGCTCTTGTTTCAATGATTATATCTTAGTTCACTAAAACATCATTTACAGATAGCTAAGTGTTTTAAGGGGACAAATACATTGAGGGGTGAAACAGTAAATTTATCCTTCTCGGTGTAAATCATCTATATAAAGGATCTTTGATCAAATTAAGATTATAACGATGGTTAAATGTGATAGCGTATCTATATCGTGGAACATGTAGAGCGCTCTATATATCTGAGAGTGCAATTCCAAGTTCTAAGAGTGGATTCAACAAGGAATTAATAAGTTAGGGAATTGACTCGGTAAATTCGGTTCGGCTTATTGGAAGCTCAGTAATATAGGTCCATGGTCCCCATTCTAGTTGAGACCATACTGCTTGTAAGACTCAATAATTTATTTATGATTAATCAATTATAATTCTAGAATTAGACTATGTCTAGTTTGTGACTTTTCACTAAGCAAGGGCGAAATTATAAAGAAAAGACATTCTAGGTTCATTTATTAATTAAGAGACTATATGTCTAATTAATACTTATGTTAAATGACAATATTATTTAATAATCTATTTTAGTTATTAAATAATTAGTTTTGGCATTTAAATGGTTAGAGTTTAAAAATTGGCATTTTTGAGAAAATAGAAATAAAAATTGTTAAAACTGCAAAATTCGAAGTGGGGCCCATTAACACCATGGCCGGCCACTTGTAGAGAGTTTTTCCAATTAATATTTTTATTATTTTAATGTAAAATAATTACTAACCTAAACCTAGTGGTTGCCTATAAATAGAAAGTGATGGCTCACGCCAAAAAAAAAAAAGAATTATTCAGTAATTCAAGAGATTGCCTTTCGGAAAATTGAGCCATCCACTTTCTCTGTATATCCGAGCCTCTCATTCTCTCGTTTCCTCTTCCAATTTCGAAATACCTTGAGTGATAGAGTAGTGCCCACACACAGCAAGTGGTACCTCAATCATAGTCTGGAAGATCGTGAAGAATCCAACTTGAAGAGAAGGACGTTCGGACTGAGATCTTGGTGATACTCTATGACAGAAAGGATACAAGGGTTAGAGATCTGAGTGGAAGGAGACATATTATTCCGCTGCAACCAATGTAAGGTTTCCTATACTTTATATGTGTTTATTATCGTTTTAGAAGTTCATATTTAGGATGTTAAACAACATGTGAGTAGATCTAAGGTCCTGGTAAAATAAATTCCAACACTACTCACTGGACAAGTTAAATAAGTTTAATCCCAATAGAAAATTTAGGAAAAGCAATCCAAGCAGATTGAATTCCTCTCCATAAATATTAAATTCCAACACTACTCACTGGACATTTGTTACCCAAAGCTGTTAGGACAGCTGAAACATAGTTAAGTGAATTAATTGGAGTGTACTGATCAGAAGCTTCATTACAACCTTCAATATTGCTAATAAATAATGACAAGTTTAAAACTAATTAAGAGTAGGAAAGATTGAGAAGAGATAATTATTATAAATATTGGTAATGATATTCGTGTACATGTATAATTAAACTTCCAACTTCCATTACAAGTTGACTTAGGGTAATTATTATTATATATATATATATATGTGTAATGTATGCATATGTATAGTTGCTCCATATATATTTGATTAGTTGCCAACATTATTTTAATTTCAAGTAGCGAAATTAACTGTTGATCTATAAGTCTGGCCAGGAATCCAGCCAACGGGAATAACATTGTTGGCTACAATGGTCTGGCCCATTGAAGTGAGACGAATAGAAAATGGAGGCTTTAGGGTGGAGGAAGAGTTAAGCTTCCAAACAGCACCCCAAGATCGTTGCATGGGAACCCACGAGCCTTGGCTTTGTTTCAGTTCAACACCCTCCAGTTCACCTGCTCCATTAATGAATTCGATCAAAGAAGAAAAATAATGGTCGTTCGACCCTAAATCCACTTTAAAGGTTATGCTCTTCTCACCAAACCTACATTGAACCCTATAGGTACATATAACAGTCGAAAACAACTTTAATCAATCATTATACATTAAAATATGTTGTAGTACTATACTGAGAAATAATATGTAATATATGTTTTGTAATTTAATTTTTATAGTTATTAATAGAACCTGTTGTATTGAATTTGAAGGACTCCAACATTTCGTAGTTGATCTGCCTGGCCAGAAATTGCCATTGCGCCAAAAGCAGTACCACTCAAATCAAAATGAACAGCTTGATTGTTACAACCAGGGCACTCATCGGTTATGACCACATTCACCGGATTTCCTGAACAAGCTCTGTTCACATTTGATGTGCATTTCACCTCATAGCACACTCCACAACCTTTATGCGATCTGTACAAAGAAGGGCCTCCTGCTGAAATGAATGAAGAGAATGGTGGTTGCCCTACATCTCCTCCATATCCACATGCTCCTCCTGATAAAAACAAATTTAAAATGCTATAAATTAATTTACATATTAATTAATTGGTTAAATTATACAATATTAAATTTTTACATCTTATTTAATTTGGGAGACAAATATATGATATAAACAATGAGACGTAGAGAATATTGATCATCTAAGTTGTGTTAATTTCCAAAATTAATTTGGTAAACCAACATATAATTGATCTATTTAATATTTTTCAATTTTTTCATTATTTATTATTATTTTTTTTACATTTTTGAGCTCTTAATATACACATTATTTTGTTTTGTTCACAAAGCATATCGTTCATTTTCACAGCAAAAAGCTAAGTTGGATTGGGCCAAAGAGGAAGATGAACACTTAGCTCTATTTCACTCTACCATGAGAGAAAGGAGGCAAAACAGAATTTGCTACAATGTGGATCCAATTGGAGAAAGAATTGATGATGTTTCAAAAGTCACTAAAACTTTTTTATCTTACTATCAAAATCTACTTAGTAGTAAAATGGAAAATGGATGAAGTGTTTTGACAGAATTTGTTATTCAGGGGCCTCTTATTACTAATTAACATGCTAATTTACTTCTTGTTGAGTTCTCTTGAAAAGAAGTAAAAGAGGTTGTTTTTGAAATCCCTGGTGTCAAAGCTCTTGGCCCAGATGGCTATGGTAGTTTCTTTTTTTAAGATAATTGAGACTTAATTGGGGATGACATAAGTGATGCTATCATTTCATTTCT
Organism: Cannabis sativa; assembly: GCF_029168945.1. NCBI lineage: Eukaryota > Viridiplantae > Streptophyta > Magnoliopsida > Rosales > Cannabaceae > Cannabis > Cannabis sativa. The sequence continues at coordinate 64,218,250 of NC_083605.1, read as the reverse complement.
CCAGTCTGGCCAAATTCTCAAAGAGTTAAAATCAACAATTCTGACACTAGTTCCCAAAATTATGTGCCCAAACACTGTGGGTGACTACCGACCTATAGCATGCTGGAATGTGCTTTACAAGGCAGCCACATAAAGATCATTTGTTCTTGGCTAAAAAGCATACTACCTAATTTAGTGGCTAAGAATCAAAGAGGATTCATCAAATGTAGATTCATTGCTCATAATATCCTAATTTGTCAAGATATCATTAGACATTATGGGAGGAAATCAATAAAGGCCAATCGTATGATCAAGTTGAACTTACAAAAAGCATATGACACTATAGAATGGGAATTTATTCAAGAAATGCTCCATGCTTTCTGAAATCTGAATAAGTTTATCAACTTGGTCATGAACTGTTTTAAAACTCCATGTATTTCTCTCATGTACAATGAGAATGCATGGATTTTTTAAGGTAAAGCGAGGCTTGAGTTAAGGAGATCTAATGTAACCTATACTTTTTGTAATGGGTATGGAATACATTTCCTGAATTATGCAAGGAATTAGGGAAAAGAAAGTATTCAGCTTCATTGGAGATGTGGTGAGTTGATGCTTAACTGCTTATGTTTTTTGGATGACGTCCTTTTATTTTCGTAAAGGATATTTCAAGAGCATTTATTTTTTTCTACAAGGCCTTCAACTATTCTCGAGTACATTTGGTTTGCACCTCAACAAAGTAAAATTTGCAATATATTGAAGAAGAGTAGAAGAACGAGAGATCCAGTGCATCCTTGATGCTTCGGGATTCAGCAGAAAGTCAGTTCCTTTCAAATATTTATGAATCCCCATTTGTGCCAAGAGAATCTCACCTAAAGAATGCAGTATATTAGTGCAAATGTTAGTGAGAATTAGACATTGGAGTTTGAGAAATATGTCTTTTGCAAGCCGAGCGGTTCTAATCATCTAGCTCATCACTCCTACTGGTGCCATTCTTCAAAAGATTTTATAGAAAAGTCAAGAAGATTTTACAGGCTCGGGTAGTATATCTTCGGACTCTGTGTGTAGGTCGAAGAGTGATTATGGTATTGGCTTAAAAATATATGTTTGAATAGAATACTGCTGCCATGGTAATGGGCAGCTGCAGCTAAAGAAGATAATTTATGAGTTAAATAGGTACACAATGTGTATTTAAAAGATGAGAATTGGTGCGGATATTAAGTCTCGACACAAAGCTCCCGATATTGAAAAAAGGTTGTAGAGATCAAGGATAAGGTGAGAAATCTTTTTGATCTATCCAAATTTTCAATGGAGAAATTTCAATTTGCTCAAGGTTGCAAAGTTTTTTGTCCAACACAGAATAGAGTGAATTGGAGCAAAGAAGTTTGGGGTAGACTCAATACTCCCAAATAAAATTTTACTCTTTAGATGGCCATTCAAAACAAACTGAGAACAAAAGAAAGGTTGCATTGTTTCAATATAATAGGTGATGATACTTGTTTGCTTTGTAATTTGCATGAATAAACAGTAGACAACCTATTCTTGGGATGTTATTTTAGCAACGATTGCCTCCAACAGATGCTATCTTGGCTGGGATGGAGAGCTTGTTGCACTTCCCTTCAAAGTCTGGTTAGATGGATAGAAAGAGCCAAACAAAAAAAGGTTCAAGAAGTGGGTGTATACGACACCCATAGTAGCCTTTGTGTATCATATTTGGTGTGGCCGAAATGAAAATTTGTGGTCTTATACAATTGAAAGACTGAAGTTGGCTGTTTTAAAAGTATGAGGATCCATTAAAAATAGAATTACTTGTATTTGGGCAAAACATGTAACCCAAAAGATACGGATTGGTTTATGTCACTGTAAATGGCACAAGATCATAGCTTGTAAAAAAAATTTCTAGTTTAGGTATATTATTGGAAGATGTTGTTTGATTGTAAATGATATCAATTTGGAGTAATAAAATATTGCTAGTTCACCAAAACATAAAAAAATATACTCATTATTAATTATATGTCTAATTAAATTATAGTCATACCAAAAAGTTATAATAACAAATACACATTAAACACTAATTTTTTATAAAATTACAACTCAAATAGTGTATACCAATAAACTAAAATATTACAAGGTAAAAAAGAACATTCAAATTAAACCACAATAATTTTTAGCTATATGTTTTCCAACTTGAATTTGTACACATGCATAGGTTTCCAACTTCAAAGTTTTGGCACCGTTCCTCCTTACTCATATAATATTTTTGAAATATAAGATTTTGTAAAATAAAAAAAATTCAACTTATATAATTTTCTCATAAGTACTCACTATACTACTATAAAAATTATTTTTCCACACATTTTTAAATAGTTGTTTAAAGTATTCCCGTCAATTTCTATAACCCTCGCCTATACGACCGTAGCAAATAGGAAAAATTGGCAACGGTTAAAAACCGTCGCTAATAAGGACTTCTCGACGGTTTAAAACCGTTGAGAATATAAAAAAATATATATATATAGATTTTTCTGCCAGAAAAATTTGAATTTTTCCCTATTTTTTCTTTCAATAATTTTATAATTTTATCTAAATTAAAATAAAACAACTAATTAATTTTATTACAATAACAACTAATTTTAAAACACATTAAATCTATACAATAACAAAATAAATATATATCATAAATAAAAATATATATATAAATAAATAAATGTACTTATACCGAGCTTGGAGAGAGAGAAAGAGAGAGAGGGAGACCGACGGGAGGAGGTGGAGATCGATGGATGAGAGAGACAAGAAGAAAGAGAGATCAAGAGAGGGACGCAGATGACACAGAGATGGGCAATGGTGCGGAGGCGTGGGTGGAGTTTTAGAGAGTTAAGATTATCGTTTTAGGGTATGGGAAATGGAAAAGAAATAGGTGTGCATGTGGGAAATAGAAAAAAATCGTTTTTAGAACCGTCACGAATTCTGATATTTGTAGTAGTACTAATTTATCACACACTAACTCAAAAATAGTGCGACATTAATGGGTTTGGGTTTAGCATAAGCAAGTAAAGATCAATATTAGTTAAACATTATAAGATACAATTGACTTTTAAATTAAACAATGATTAACTTAGTAAATTCAAACTTTATAGGTTTAATTAAGTGGGTATTGTTAAACAAATCATAAATATTACTACTACAAATATACTATTTATCTTTATTTTTTTCATTTATAAATTATAATGAGAAGATAAAATTATTTTAAAAGTTGTATCATCGCTTTTATTGCTCGTTTAAAAATAAAGACTTTTGTATTCGGTTATTTTCTAATAATCGAAAACAAAAGTCTTCGTTTGTACATAAGGCGATAAAGAAACTTTAAGTTTCTCTTATTCCTTATTCGGTTATCAGAGACCCGAAACCCCAAACCCTAAAACCACAACCCTCGACGACGACGACGACGACTGCCTCCCTCGACAGCCAAGACAACGCGGCTGTTCAGGCGAGACAACAAAGATTGCCTCTCGCGTGAAGGCCCAGACAACAATTGTAATGACCGCTCTAGTAATTTGGGTTAGTAAAGGCAATTAGCACTAAATTATATTATTTTATTATTATTTATGAATTTATTTAATTGTGGACCCCAATATTTAGAAATAAATATTAGACTTATAATTTTTCAATTCCGGAGATTTTATTAAACTCTAGGGGTATTATCTAGTTTATATGTGTAATATGTTATTTTTGTAATTTTTGCTCGGCAACAACGGAAAATGCGATGGATGGCTAGATTGATCACATGAGTAAGTTTAGAACCCTAGTTTTGGCCAATTTTGGGATATTTAGGGTATTGTCATGAGGTTTATCGATAGGGAAACTTTTAGTTTCAAGTTTTAAGTCCCGGAAAGTGATTTAGCGAGTCACTCATCTGTATTACTATTATTGTTATTTGGGCATCCATCTAGCACGTGATTTCCGTTCAGGTTGGCCAGCATACTTGAATTCGGAAAGCTGGTAAGAACTGTGTATAATGTGTGATATGAATATTCGAATGTATGTATGTGTTAATATATATACATGCTTATTTGTTGTGATTCATACACTACCAACACTTATATGGTTGCGGTACAGAGTGCATTGGTAAGGTGTATGATGTTTGGAAGTACATCATGGTGTTACCAGCACTTGTACGGAAAGGTACGAGGTGTCTGTGGTACAACACTTAACGGTACTCAAGGTGCGGTCCATACCCTACCTACACTAGTACGATGGTATACTGAGTGCATGTGGTACATGGTACATGGTCGTATCCTAGTTAGAACGTTCATACTCATCTGTTAAGCTCTGTAAATAGGTGTATGGGCGCCTATTTACAGGTCGGAAATTATATGATGTGTTATATGCATTTCTTACTGCGTCTGTTGACTCACAGTTTCTACTTTCATGTGTAGGTAAAGGAAAGGCTATGACTGAACAGGAGTGAACCCGAGCTCAGATGGGATTGTACATGTCAAGCGGCGCGACCTGGAGTGTTCGGTCTCGGGAAATCTGGGAGTTATATTTTGAAAGTCGCTGTGCGACCTGAAAATTATGTATTTTGAAATGTAAAGTTTAAAAAGTAAATTTTACGAAGTTTGAAATCGGGATCCCGAGATTTGTAAATATTATATTATATTACAAAGTTTAATATTTAAAGCAAAAGTTTTAATTTGACACGTTTTTCGAGAAATTCTTTGATTAGCAAAGATTTCACAATAATTGAAAAAGCACTGTAGCGTGCCTTAGTATTAGGGCGTTACAATTTTGGTATCAGAGCCGCCAGGTTTGTCTACCGAAGCTTGCCATGACATGTACAATCTTCATCAGAGAAAGCTCGGTTCACGGTTCAGTAAGCCCGTACTTGTTTAGTATTTTAAATAATTGTGAATGTGAGAGCATGTTAGGAAGCATATTAGATTTTAATTAATTATTTTAAAGTGCGTTGCCTTAGAATCCATAAGTGCGGTAGAAAGTTTGTAATGGGGTCGTTGCCTGACCAGACTGACTTACTAATTGGCAGGTTTGTCCTATAGTATGGACACCTGGTGCAATATGGGGAGTCTGGATAGTGTGGTCAGGGCTAGTAACGGTTGGAAAGAATGGAGTTTGAGTTCTCCCCGCAACCAAGGTGAAAGCCTTTGGATGGCTTCTGATGGGAGTGATGGTCGTTCGTCACAGGCTCCGTGGGACTTGGAGCAAAGATTCGTAGAAATGGAAGCTATGATTCAACGACACGATGAGGAGATTCAGAGGTTGAAACAACAAAGGTTTCCTGTACTATCTTTACCTCATATGCCAGGCATTCTCAATTCGGTATTACCACCAGAGCATAGTATGGCTAATAACCAAGTGGGATTATTGCATGAGAAAATTTGGATAAATGAACCTACAGTCCTTCAGGGAGATTCAGATATGAAGAATGCTCTCTGGACTGGGAGCCCTAAAGAATGTATTTTAGGACCTCAAGAGATTATGCCACGAAATTGGGATACCGCTTGCCATATTTCTAGTTATGGCAGAGGTGGTAGGGGCTCCATGGTTGAGCAGAAGAGTAAACCTACGTCGTCAGTGGTGGGTTTAAAACGGAACAAGCGGTTCCGAGGAAATCAAGGCAAGGGTGTACGCAAGGATTATTCTTACCCTGAGTGCCCGCGATGCAAGAACATCATCCCGGAGAGTGCAACCGAAAAGCATGCTTCCTGTGTGGCATGGTTGGGCACTTTAAGAGAAATTGCTCTCAGGCAAAGAAAGATAAGCAGAAGCTGGAAGTAAAGCATGTACTTGCTCAGATATTTGTTATTACTCAGGCTGATGTTGCATCTAGTCCTTCTATGGTGAAAGGTTAGCTTCTTATCAGCAACTCCCATTTTAATGTATTATTTGACTTTGGGACTATATACTCGTATGTAGTATCGAGAGTATTTAATCTTTTGGATAGACTTTATGATTTTCTTGTAAGAGGGTTTGGAACCCTAATGCCTAGCGGGGAATTGGTTGTCTCTAATAGGCGCACTAGATCTATGCCAATTAGGATCGAAGATAGGGAATTGAGTATTGACCTTATAGAATTGAAATTAACGGAGTTTGATATTATACTGGGAATGGATTTCTTATCCAAGTATTCGGCCAGTATAGATTGTAGGCGTAAAATGGTGACTTTTCAGCCGGAAGGTGAAGATCCATTTGTTTATGTTGGATCAGTTCAGGGGTCTCGAATCCCGGTTATTTCTGTGTTGAGGGCTAGGGATTTACTATGAAATGGTTGTGTAGGATTTCTAGTGGTGGTATTTGACTCCAGCAGACCTGAAACATTTGGGCCTGAGGTAGTCCGGGTGGTGAAAGATTTTCTTGATGTGTTTCTCGAGGAGTTGCCAGGATTGCCGCCACAGCGAGAGATTGACTTTGTAATTGATTTGGCACCTGGAGTCGAACCTGTTTCTAAAGCTCCATATAGGATGGCTCCAGCAGAACTCAAGGAGCTTAAGTTACAACTTCAGGGGATGCTTGATATTGGGTTTATTCGACCCAGTGTATCGCCCTGGGGAGCTCCGGTTCTTTTTGTGAAAAAGAAAGATGGTTCCCTCAGAATGTGTATTGATTATCGGGAACTAAACAAGCTGACGATTAAGAACAAGTACCCGTTGCCCAGGATCGATGATCTGTTCGATCAGCTTCAGGGAAAGACAGTGTTTTCAAAGATTGGTTTACGGTCGGGTTATCATCAACTCAGAATTCGGGAGGAGGACATACCGAAGACTGCTTTTAGAACCAGATATGGGCACTATGAGTTTCTGGTAATGTCATTCGAATTGACCAATGCTCCTGCGGCCTTTATGGATCTTATGAATAGGGTGTTCAAGGATTTCCTCGATAACTGCGTTATAGTGTTTATCGATGATATTCTTGTATACTCTCAGTCAGAAGATGAGCACGAGCATTATCTTCAAATGGTGTTACAGCGACTTAGGGATCACAAGCTTTATGCCAAGTTCAAAAAGTGCGAATTCTGGTTGTCCGAGGTGTCCTTTCTGGGTCATATTGTTGGGAAAAATGGAATTATGGTCGATCCAAACAAGATAGAATCAGTGAAGAATTGGCCGAGGCCCAAGTCTGTGACAGAAGTTCGAAATTTTCTCGGGTTAGCAAGGTGTTATCGACGTTTCGTCGAAGGATTTTCTAAACTTTCTATGCCCCTAACCGAATTGACCCAGAAAAATCAGAGATTTGTGTGGTCAGATAAGTGTGAAACAAGTTTTCAGGAGTTGAAGCAACATTTGATAACAGCTCCGGTGTTAGCTTTGTCATCAGATCCAGAGAAATTTGTAGTTTATTGTGATGCATCCAGATAAGGTTTGGGATGTGTTCTGATGCAAGCTTACAGAGTCATAATTTATGCTTTTTGTCAACTAAAAGATTATGTGCAACACTATTCAACTCATGAGTTAGGTCATGCTGCGGTGGTTTTGTTTTTTAAGATATCACGACATCATCTTTATGGTAAAAGTGTGAGATTTATATTGATCATAAGAGTTTCAAGTACTTTGTCACCCAGAAGAATTTAAACATGAGGTGGAGAAGATGGCTGGATTTGGTTAAGGACTACGATAGTGAGCTTTTATATTACCCCGGGAAGGCCATCGATGGGGCCGATGTGTTGAGTAGAAAGAATTGCAGGCAAGTTTGTACTACTGTTCTGTTAGCCTTAACTAGCCTTTGAAATGGTTAACGCATAGATTGAATTCGTAGTTGGAAAGTTACACAGTTTAACACTTTAATCTGATCGATTTGAAAGAATCCGAAAAGCGCAATTGGAATATCCTGAGCTAGTTGAGGTTCGAGACGATGTAATGGCCGGTCGGCCTAAAGACTTTTTAGTCTCGAATAGTGGAATATTGTTATTTAAAGCTCGAGTTTGTGTTCCTAATGTTGATGAGCTTAAGAAAGAGATACTTGCTGAAGCTCATATCATATCTTATTCATTGCATCTAGGAACCCCTAAAATGTATCAAGATTGGAAACCCTACTTCTGGTGGTATGGGATGAAAAGAGATGTCGTGAACTACGTGCCCAAGTGTTAACCTGCAAGCAGATTAAAGCTAAATATCAGAGGCCGGCAGGGTTACTGCAACCTTCAGTCCTTCCAGAGTGGAAGTGGGAGGACATTGCAATGGACTTTGTAACTGGTTTACTTAGAACTACGGGGATGTATGATTCAGTGTGGATTATTGTGGACAGATTCACAAAGTCGGCTCACTTTCTATCAGTGAAAGTTACATATTCAGTGGATCAGTACGCTGAATTGTATATGAAAGAGATAGTTTGTCTCCATGAATCCCCTAAATCTAATGTGTGAGATAGGGATCCAAAGGTCACATCGAAGTTTTGGGTAAGTCTTCAGAAGGCTATGGGTATCAAGTTAAAGTTTAGTACAACCTTTCACCCTCAGACTGATGGTCAGTCAGAAAGAACTATCCAGATTTTAGAAGACCTATTGCGAGCCTGTGTCATGGACTTTGAGGGTTCATGGAGTAAGTACTTGCCTTTAATTGAATTCTCCTACAACAACAGCTACCAAAGTACAATAGGGATGGCTCCCTATGAGATGTTATATGGTAGAAAATGTCGTTCTCCTATTCATGGGGACGAGACAGGAGAAAGGAAGTACCTGGGTCCAGAGTTAGTACAAAGGACCAATGAAGCTATGGATAAGATCAAGGCTCGAATGCTTGCTTCTCAAAGCAGGCAGAAAAGTTATGCTGATCCGAAGCGCAGAGATGTTACATTTCAGGCAGGGGAACATGTTTTCCTACGGGTTTCACCAATGAAAGGTATTAGACGCTTCGGAAAGAAGGGTAAGTTAAACCCTAGGTTCATTGGGCCATTTCAGATACTTGAGAAGGTTGGGCAGGTAGCGTATCACCTAGCCTTACCACCAGCATTATTGGCTGTTCATGACGTATTTCACATTTCCATGTTAAGGAAATACGTGTCAGACCCAACTCATGTCTTGAGTTATGAAGTCCTTGAACTGCAACAAGACTTATCCTACGAAGAGCAACCTGTTCAGATTTTGGATAGAAAAGAAAAAGTTCTTCGCAATAAGACTATTGCACTGGTTAAGGTGCTCTGGAGGAACAGTAAGGTGGAAGAAGCCACCTGGGAATTAGAGTCAGATATGAGGACTCAACATCCAGAGCTATTCAGGTTAGATTTCGGGGACGAAATCCTATTAACGGGGGGATAATTGTAATGACCGCTCTAGTAATTTGGGTTAGTAAAGGCAATTAGCACTAAATTATATTATTTTATTATTATTTATGAATTTATTTAATTGTGGACCCCAATATTTAGAAATAAATATTAGACTTATAATTTTTCAATTCCGGAGATTTTATTAAACTCTAGGGGTATTATCTAGTTTATATGTGTAATATGTTATTTTTGTAATTTTTGCTCGGCGACAACGGAAAATGCGATGGATGGCTAGATTGATCACATGAGTAAGTTTAGAACCCTAGTTTTGGCCAATTTTGGGATATTTAGGGTATTGTCATGAGGTTTATCGATAGGGAAACTTTTAGTTTCAAGTTTTAAGTCCCGGAAAGTGATTTAGCGAGTCACTCATCTGTATTACTATTATTGTGCTTAGGGCATCCATCTAGCACGTGATTTCCGTTCAGGTTGGCCAGCATACTTGAATTCGGAAAGCAGGTAAAAACTGTGTATAATGTGTGATATGAATATTCGAATGTATGTATGTGTTAATATATATACATGCTTATTTGTTGTGATTCATACACTACCAACACTTATATGGTTGCGGTACAGAGTGCATTGGTAAGGTGTATGATGTTTGGAAGTACATCATGGTGTTACCAGCACTTGTACGGAAAGGTACGAGGTGTCTGTGGTACAACACTTAACGGTACTCAAGGTGCGGTCCATACCCTACCTACACTAGTACGATGGTATACTGAGTGCATGTGGTACATGGTACATGGTCGTGTCCTAGTTAGAACGTTCATACTCATCTGTTCAGCTCTGTAAATAGGTGTATGGGCGCCTATTTACAGGTCGGAAATTATATGATGTGTTATATGCATTTCTTACTGAGTCTGTTGACTCACAGTTTCTACTTTCATGTGTAGGTAAAGGAAAGGCTATGACTGAACAGGAGTGAACCCGAGCTCAGATTGGATTGTACATGTCAAGCGGCGCGACCTGGAGTGTTCGGTCTCGGGACATCTGGGAGTTATATTTTGAAAGTCGCTGTGCGACCTGAAAATTATGTATTTTGAAATGTAAAGTTTAAAAAGTAAATTTTACGAAGTTTGAAATCGGGATCCCGAGATTTGTAAATATTATATTATATTACAAAGTTTAATATTTAAAGCAAAAGTTTTAATTTGACACGTTTTTTGAGAAATTCTTTGATTAGCAAAGATTGCACAATAATTGAAAAAGCACTGTAGCGTGCCTTAGTATTAGGGCGTTACAACAATGACAAGGGCTTCGTCTTCTCTCTCTCCTTCGATGAATAACTCTCTCTCTCCCTCGATGACGACACCCTCTCTCTCAGCTAAATCTCATAATTCCTTATTTGATGGTAAGTTTTTTCTCTATTCCTCATGTTTCTCTCTAAACTCATTATTTTTTGTTTTCTTGGTGTGATCATTTCCTCCACATCTTCAAGTCGTCTCTCACTATCCTAGTCACTGATCTCAGATCAAAAGGAACAAAAGCCAATCAAGGTATTTTTTTCTTAGGTTTTATTATCAAAGAATGTTATATTAATTAATTTTCATTTGTATGTATTTATAATGTAATATTTGGTTGATATTGGAGAAAATTAATGATGTGAATCATATTAAATTTTATTTTAGCATCTCACTTAGTAAAATAGATTTTTAATAATTTTTAATGATTGAAAAATATTGAAATAAATATTGTTAGGGTCTTTGTATTTATTCTGACATTGGTGAAGAAGATTGGAAATTATCTCATTATTTGGTCCTTGAAAAGGTACTCTTATATCGTTTTATGATTGTATTTTCGTTTCATTTAATTTTTATTATCTGCTATTTTGATGTAAGTAAAATCTATAATAAAATAATAGTGGACTATGATATAATGTTACTTTTTTATGAGTTAAATTTTAGGAGACTCGATATTACATTATATCAATAACAATTTAGTATCTAAGTTTAAGTTGTTTTAAAAAAGTTAACCAACAATGTTAAATTAAATAGTATTAATTCATCTATTATATTTATATATTTATGTGCATATATATGAATACATACATCTATTTAGTTGACAATGAGAAGAAATATGATTGAATATGATATTACAGATGAGATTGGACTACAATTTATATAAACATAATTTTGTTTGCATGCATATGTTTATTTTATTGGTTAAGTATTAATTTTGTTGTTGTCTATATTCATGATATATATATCATGAACTGCTTGAAAAATTTATCAAAATTATTGAAGAAGATCTTGATTTAAATGATATTTTCTGTCTTGAAATTGTTGTTAATTATTCAAGTCTTGATATTTATTAAAAAAAACATATTAGTTGTAATGATAAATCATTTGTTATTGAAGGTGTTGATTCTACTTTTAATTAATGAAATAAAATTTTTATTGTGAATGTTAATATAAACTTTATTAAATAACTAGTAACAAATTAATTATATAAACTTTGTAACTAATCATTTATTAAATAAGTAGTAACTACTAGCTACATAAATTTGTTAACAAGTAATAATTTTTTTTTTCTTTAAGTTTTTTTAGTAATTTCATTTCTTAGTAAGTTTAAAGTTAAGAATCAAGAATCTTAATTGGAGAGGAGAAATATTTTGGCAAGTGTTGATTGATTTTCTAGCTAACTAAAGGTATACTTTTTCTAACTTTTAGGTTAAATTAATTATGAATAAGCATGTTAGATAAATTTAAATATCTTAAATATTCATTCCTAGTAAAGTAGATTTTATAAATAAATGTATACCAGTTAGATTTGTGGAGTATATATGTATATTAGAAGAGTATGAATATTTTAAATATTCATCTACAGTGAAGTAAATTCTGTGAATATATCGGATGGGTAGACATTACTTTTTTATTGTTCTGAATTGTTATATATTCTTAATTGTATGCTTAATTTTTTCGGGTGCGTCTAATATATAGTCGTTATTCTGGTAAAAATGTCAGTAGAATTAGGATAAAATTTTTTATTTAAATTATTTTAAACTTGTTAGGATTTTATTTAAATTTTTTTTTTTATGAATAAATTATGGATGCGTGTGTAATTGTTTTTATATATTTAATAAATGTGTTTATTATACATTGAGGCACCGCTCAACTCATAGAGGCATGGTGGCTCTTTGAAAGGATGTGGTATATAATTCACCAGTTCAACAGTTTCTATTTAGTTTAGTGGTTTACCATAGCTTGATTAATAACGTCTACTATTTACATATTTGTTGAAGAAGAAAAAGAAAAGGTATTCAAGATCTAGCCCGCCATCAAATTTGGATACAATTTTGTGCAAAGAAGAAGGTCCTAGTAACAGACTTGAATAGGGAGGTTGTCGTGAAGATAGTAAGCAATGTCTAACATAATTCAATTACAATAAATAGGCCGAACTCGAGCAAAAAGTGATGTTGGGTAAAATTTCAGTCAGTGGTCAGAATGACATATTGACTCGACACATTATGGAAGCTCTAAATTTATTTATTATTATAGATGAAAATGTATTATAATTAATTTATTTAAGTACATTTAACTAATATACTAACTTATAATTAAATAATAATTAATTGGTAATTGAATTTTACATTTTGAAAGAAAACCTACTTGCAATGAGGAGACCGACTGGCGACCATTACAACATGTGTGGTTAGCGAAATTGACACAACACTTTTATAGTTAGTTTTTAGACTTAGACTTAGAATTTTAGACAATACTTATTTTGTGTTCTACATAAATCTATCAATGATTAGACTTGTAACATAGCATGTTGTAGACTTTTAACATTATTATAATATAATTAAATTTTATTTTATTAATTTTAACATTACAATAATATAATTAAATAATTTTTTATTTCAAATTAAATCTTGATTCTTATAATTAATTTATAAATATTTAAAAAATTAATATATAATCATTAACAAAAATTAATATATAATAATTTAAATTAAAAATAATATTAAAAATTAAATAAATAAATAAAAAATTAAGAGAGTCCTATGTCTGCAATTATTACATAATAATCGAAGATAAAAGTTCTCTATGTCTAGGGTAATTCCCCCACATGAGTTTGAAATTTTGTTCCACCTATGTCTTCGGTCATTTTGTGATAACCGAAAAGATAGGTCCTCATTACGTCTTCAGTATTTTCGAAACCTACGCATCATCGCCTGAGACAACTTCGGTAACAAGTATATTTAAAAATGATGATAAATTGGATTAAAAACCCAAGAGAAAGATAATTTTTCTAGTACTGTATGTTGACATGAAATTAGCCAATGCATTATGGTTTGTTTGCTACGCTGTATTACCCCTTATTGTATCTATTCTATATAAAATGTGGCTATATAATAGAATTTTTGGTTTATGAGAAATTATTGGGTAATTTTTTTTAAATAAAAAAAAATAACAAATTATTAGATTTTGCCATGGGTCAGCATCCATGTAGTTAGTTAAACATAAGTATAATTAATCCACCTAAAGTGTTGCAATTAATAATAAATTTGTCATATTGTTTATATTTTTATTAAAAATTATTTTCAAATTTTGATATTTAGAATTAGTTAAATTTTAAATATTATTTTAAATTAAATTTGAATGTTTTGATAGTTTAATAGCATTTTCATTAATTCCGAAGATAAATTTAAGACAAATAATAATTTTTTTTAATTACTATTACAAAGTATAATAGTTATTTTTGTTTTTATTTAAATCACTATTATGCTTTCAAATTTCAATGATTATCACTACATTGAATATTATTAATTTTAAAATTATGATATTAAAAAAACTAAAAACTAAAATAAAATTAACATACGTGACTTGGCACGTAACATCTATCTAGTTGTAAAATATATATTGAAATATATTTTATGTAATATTTTTATGGAAAATTATATGCAATCACTACTACAATGTTGGCCTTTAGAGGTTGTTTTTTCACTCCCAGTTATAAAAAGGGAAGCTAAAGGGTGTGAAAATACCCGTTTTTTTTCGAAATTGACATTTAGAGGCGGTTTTTTGATAAAAACCGTAGGTATAAAATTGCATTACTCCATTTAGAGGCGGTTAGGAAATAATGTTTTTTTTTTTAGGCTCAGCCCTATGGCGTCGGTATTCCTTTATAGGAACCGACGCCATAGGGTTATAAAACAAACCCTCCCTTAGCTTTCTTCCTCACTCGACCAAACCCAGCCAAAGCCAAAGAACCAGTACCTAGCAGAGACGAAAAACCCTCACCGACCACCGCCTCCACCATCCATTTCTCCCCCATTTCTCAACCATTTGAGCCCATTTTTGTTGCTAAATCTTCTATTTTCGATACTTAATCCTATACACCCAAAAAGTTTTAATTTTTTTCCCTATTTAACTGTCATCCGAACCTATACAAAAATAGTAGGTATAACTCCGGCCACCATTTTTTGTTGAGAAAACATTGAGTCTCAACCTCCTTTAAGGTATAAATATAGTTTCTATTCATTTTTATAATGTACATTGTTTTATTTTTGGTTTTTGTAAATTATTTTTTGGGTTTTTTAATTTTAATAGTAATATTGTTGTGTTGTATGTGTATAGTGCCCGGATTTCGCGAAAACCGACGCTGAAAGGGCTTAAAAACCGCCTCTAAAGAGGGTTTTTGTAGTAGTGGATATTGACTTTTATGAGCACCGAAATATATAATATTTTAGTAAAAATTAAAATTTAATATTATATAAAATATTATATAATTTAGTTCAATATAATACAAAATAATATAATATAATATGACTTAAGATGGTGTACCGAACAAGGTCCTTAATATATTAGTCAAACTATAATTAGCCTAAATTTAAATCTATTTATTCATATTCTTATCTAGGTGGGTAAAATAACTCTTTAACATATCAAAATATTTAATATATCATGTTATATTAATATGACATGTTTAAATATCATGCTACTTTTGTTGTTTTATTTAAATTTTATGAGAAATTATTTAATTTTATTATATGTGTTATGCATAAATGTATCGTGTTAAAATCATATTAATCTTAATCACGGACATATCAATTGTCAGTCTTAAACTATTTATATCCTCCATATTGTAAGATATATAACAAAAAAAAAAATTATGTATAAATAATTCTTAATCAAAACATACATAATTATACAGTACGTACTCACTAACGGAAGATATACAGACTGCGGGCAAATTATATAAAAATTATTTGGGAGAGCTAATTAAAAATAGGGTTAATTTCACAAATACACAAAAACAACAAAAAAACAACAAAAATACGGTTTCACAGAATTTTAAATATTTTTACGATTTTTTTGATTTTATTTACATAAAATACGGTCTTTTTATGTTGAAATTTTGTTCATTAGTTGTTAATTTTTTGTTATATGTATGTTATTTTTTGTTGTTTTTTTGTTGTTATTTTGATGTTATTTTCATGTTACTTTTATGTTGTTTTCTTGTTGATTTTATGTTGTTTTCGTGTTATTTTTTGGAAAACCGTAAAAATGTAAAAAAACATTCTTTGAACGTAAAAATGTAAATATTTTACAAAAAATGGTGTCTTATGTAATTATTCCTTAAAAAGGGTTAATTTCACAAATACATAAAAACAACAAAAAAAAACAATAAAAATACGGTTTAACAGAATTTTAAACATTTTTACGATTTTTTTGATTTTATTTACATAAAATACGGTCTTTTTATGTTGAAATTTTGTTCATTAGTTGTTAATTTTGATTTTGATTTTTTAAATAAGGAGAATTACTTTATATATTAATTTTTTTTCTTTTCAAATTTACAGTTTGGGTTTCTAAAGTGGTTGCACCGCTAGTTTAATAGGAGTTTCTGTACGATTTTCTATTGCAATTTAGGTTGCAGCGCTAGTTGCAATAGAAATTTTTATAATACACACATAAAATTTAGGTAAATTGAGAAATAAAATGAGTTTAAATGCACAATTGAAAATATAGCTAAATGAGAAAATTATAGTGATGTTTTGAATAAAATGAAGAGATATTTGTGGCAATTCCCTATTAATATTTTTTATTGTTACACACATGATCCAAATTAAAATGTAAGAAAATTATACTACATACTCAAATTTTTAATTCTTTTACTTTTTTATTGTGGAGCCGAAATTTTTCAAAATACTGTATAAATTGTATACTATAACAGTATTACGTTTTCACAATTATTTCAGTGTTATTTTTTAGTTGTTTTAATTATTCTGTTTGTTATTTTATAGTTACTTTATGAAAAGAAAGTATTTTGTAAAAAATTTCCTATGACAATAAAATTTTAAGTTTTTGTCAAAAATCTAATATTTTTTAAAAAACCTCATTAAGAAAAATGGAGGCAAAAGTGCCTTACCTTATTATTTTGGTTGTAGTTGTTAGATTTTAGTTGTTAAGTGAGATGTCACATTTCTTGAACTTACTCGATTGGTGCATATGGGGTAGAGTGACATGTCAAATTTATTATTGTGAAAATTTTTAAATCATTAAAGCCAAATAATAATAATAAACATGGTAATGGTTCGATTAAAAAAAAAAAACATAATAATCAAAGTAATGAAATAAATCTGAACAAAAAGCTATTTTTTTTTTTAAATAATTAAATAATAATTAAAAAAAAACATATTGAAATTATTAAAAAAAAAATTAAACATATTGAAAACAACTGCTCTTCGTAAACTATATTAGAAAAAAACTAAATAATAAGTATTGAACATGTGGTTTAATATTATATTGATGATATTTATTTTAATTAGGGTTATATAAGTAATATTTATAATTATTAATAAAAAATGGCTGCAAATACCTCTGAAAAGAATGATCAAGTAACACATATTTTTATTTTTATTTTTGGGAAAACACTACTAGTAATACGTGTTTGTTTAACAGTTATTGTTATTATATCATACAGTGGTAAAAAGAAAAATAAATAAATAAAGAAAAGGGCATACATACGTAGTTTATATAATGTGACTAAATAATGTTCATGAGTTAGTTCATTGTGTTCATTTTTATTTTTATTTTTTTTGAAAAGAGTTCATCGTGTTAATTATTTCTATACAGATATATAATTATATATAAAAATATATACCACTACTCCCAGCACCGTTGGGGCTACCGTACCAAGTTGCACCCGTGCTGGCCCAATTGGCGCTGACCCGATCAACATCAATTGATGAGACGTTGAAAAGCTTAATGGGATTGAAAGCAGAGGTACGATTAAGATTTACGAGTAGAGAAATGGAGGCTATTAGAACTATGACTGATAATAAATACGGGTCATCATGACAAACTACACCCATTTTCAAAACACACTTCTTACTTAGACTAACACCTTTTTTTCAGCTAATTATTGAGTGAGTTGTTGTATTAATGAATTCGATACCATAACATGTTGGTATTTATAGATAATTTTTCATTTAATGCTTTATATATTAAAAAAAAAACATTTTTTCAATACACATTTGTACGTATATATAATAATAATAATAATAATTCGTAGTAAGAGATCAATATTGGATTTAGTATATCCTTACATAAAAGTATTAATTTTTAATAAGAGAATTTGATTTAGTTTTTTATTATAAAAAGTAAGAATTTCCTTCACGTATATGTATTCTTCACCAACATGGGCAGGAGCAATTGTTTATTTTAAGTTAATCAAAATTAATGATTTGGCACATATATTCTTTCAAAAACGAAATAAATAATAAATGATTTCAAATATATAATCATTTCCTTCAAAGAGAAAAAAATTGACACAAAAGAAAAATATGCCTTTCCATAAGTATGGAAATAGGCCTAACGTCAGAAAGTGGCAACGAACTTTAAAATAATGTTTTATTAAAATAGACTTAAAATATTTTAGCAATATTATTGCTGACCCTAAAAGTGATCAACTCACGGGATCGATAGATCTGATGCTTGCCAATTGTATACACAAATAAAGAGTAAGAAACAATAAACAATGAGATTTGTTATAGAGGTTCGGCCCATTTATGATAGCAAGTAATGATCTACTCCCATTTTAATTGTATTTATTGGGAATATTTTACCAGATCTAGATTTACTAACAAGTATGTTAATTAACATCCTAAATATGAATATTTCCAAAACAATGAAATAAACACATAAGAGTTTAAGAAAACCTTACATTGATTGCAGCGGAATATAATGACTCATTCCTTTCAAGATCTCTAGCCTTGATTCCTTTCTGTCGTAGAGAATTATCAATCTGAACCTGGATCTCTTTCTCACCTTCGGGTTTGGTACCACCGTCTTACTCACTATGATTGAGTACTTGACTTGCTATGTGTGAGTATGACACTCTTTCACCAAGGGTTCGAATATGGTGAAGAACAATGTAGGAGGCTGAAGTTACTATGGAAGGAAGTCTCTCATCTACTAGTTGTCAGAGAATGAAAACTAGATTTGGTAGGTTGAATAATCAAGTTGACAAGAGGATGAGATAAGAGCATCATGTTTCTTTTATAGTGTTTCAACTAGGGCTTAGGATTGAATTATATAAATTAAAAAAGAATAAAATATTAGGCAAAACTCATCACTAGGGTCGGCCACATTAAAGGACCAATCTCTAGTTACCAATTTACCACTTTTTTCAACCACTTATTCTTCTTTCAATAATACCATACTTTCCAATTCAATCCTACAAATGCCAAAACTATTTATTTAATAATTATAATTAATTATCAAATAAAATTACAATTTATATTATTTATTAATTAGACCATACAAAGTTTCTTAATTAGAAAATTGACCCCAAAACTTCTTTACTTCACAATTAAGCCCTTGCTTATAGAAAATTCTTAAATAAGACATAGTCTAATTTTAGATCGAATTATAATTGATTAATTAAAATCAATTAACTGAGTCTGGAAGCAGTATTACTCAACTAGTGAGGGGACCATGAGCCTATATAGCCGAGCTTTCAATAAGTAAATCTAGAATTTACACCAAGTAAATTTTCTAACTTATTAATTCTACCTTGCGCCACTATAGATTTGGAATTGAATAGCACTCTCAATTGTATAGAATGCTCTATATGTACCACGATATATATAGATACGTTATGATTATCTATTGTTACAATCCTAATAGTCAGAGATCCTTAAAACACTTAGCTACCTATAAATGATATTTCAGTAAACTAATATAATTACTAAAATGAGATCTAAATCATTTATCTCTATTCAGCCAAGCTTGAAGGAAATCATCGTGTCACTTCTAATTACTTATAGAAGTTATAAATTCTATATCTATGTTTAGCGCTCCCACTCAATTGAACTACCATGTTTCGAAGATGTAAATATATGTCAGGACCATAAGTTAGCATCAACGAACAATTTGAAGAACATAAATAATACAACTAAGTTGAACCTAACCATATCAAGATTAAGATCCATAGACCTAAGATCAACCATTGATATTGACTTAGAAAGATATGACGGTAAGTTTATTATATCTTATCTAAGATCAATATCGGTCCCTTCCAATGTATACTCCATACATCCAATACTGGTAATGTAACACCCTAACTAACATAAGCGTATTACGTGATTTTCAAACATGCTGTGCAGCTCGTCGCTAATCAACGAGGTTTATGGAAAACGTGATTAATTAAAATTTTTGCTTTTTTAATTAAACTTATAAAATAATATTACAAAAGACTCGGGATCCCGATTACAAAATCATTTACAAAAAGATTTAACTGTTCATACAAAATAAATGTCGCCTAGCGACCAGTTACAAAATCAGCCTCGCTGTCCCGATGATCGTACGCCCCAGGCCTAACCGCCCCGACATGTACAATCTTCACAAGCTCGCTCACGGTCCATCAGCTTTAGCCTTGCCTTTACCTACACATAAACGTAGAACTGTGAGTCGACAGACTCAGTAAGAAAAGCATAATAATACTCATACATAATTCCCGGTCATGATCTGACGCCCATACCCCTGATCACAACCCTAACTGTCGTGTCCAACACGATACTGAGTCCCGCTACTGCCGTGTCCAACACGGTACTGAGCCACTACTGCCATGTCCAACATGGTATTGAGTTCTGAACGTTCATAGGGACGGTACTATTGACACGTAACAACCTGATCGGTCGAACAGGTCATACTCCGCCGGTCATACTCCGGCTCGTACCGACGTGTTACTATATCCTCCCGACGGCCGAACCGGTCCATACTCCGCCGTCGGTCATACTCCAGCCTGTACCGACGGGATACGTCAATAGTACGGAACCACCAACCAAGTGTCAGCCTGATCGGTCGAACCGGTCATACTCCGGCTGCTGGTCATACTCCAGCCTGTACCGACGTGACACGGTTGGATGGTTCAAAGCCAACATACATAACTAATGTAATCTAACAGGCTTCCTACATGCACGCTAAACATGTAATCTACATATGCATACTGTTATACTAATCTTACCTGGATTCCGAATTCAGGTGTGCCGGTCAACCTGACTGGAACTTTAACTGCGCGGCGAATTACACGCTCCTAAACCATAAAAATCACAACACTATAAGTGACACGCTAAATCACTTCCCGGGGACTAAAACTAGGAACTAAAAGTTTCCCTATCGATAAAAAGCATGGCAATACCCCCTAAAACATAAAAACGAGGAAAACTAGGGTCCCTGAATTTTCCCCAACCGATAGACCGGTTGCCCAACCGGAATTCCGGTTCTGGGAAAATTCAGATCCCCATCCGGAATTCCGGATGCACAACCGGAATTCCGGTTCCTCGCAGGCAGCAAACTCAAATTTTCACATCTTGCACATATAAACCCCAAATCACATGAAACCTTCCAGACCTGTTCTATACAACCCCTAGAACATTTCTAAAGCAACAAAACCACCCAGATTGCACCCAATCAAAAATCACCATGAGAGCTCAAGCTTTGAGTTCTAAACTCAAACTTGAGCAAACCTAGCTAGCATGCAATCAAATCCATCTAAACTTACATAAACAAGCTTAGAATAACTTCTGGAATCAATCACAAACTTCCACAATATCACAGCAACAAAACATAACCATTTCTTTCAAAAATCACATATTTTACATAGAAAAACCAAAGCTTTAAACAAGGTAGCAAGCATGCATTAAAACCTAGATAATCCATTCATTTTAAACCTAATTAAGCTTCTGAAAACAACATAAAAACACAGCAACAAACAGCCATCCAAAACTAACATGCAACCTACCATTTTCATCTTAAAAACTTAAAGAACAATAAGAAAGGATGAAGAAGACTTACTAGCAAATAGAGAACACTAAATCTGCTCAAAATGAGCTTGAATCACCAAGGAAAATTCCACTTCCTTGCTGCTCAAGGAGGGCCGAAAAAGGAGAGAGTGTTTGAGAGAAAAGAGCTTTTGAAAATTCTATTTTTTTTCTAAGTGTTGAGTTTTTTGTAAAAAGATGAACTAAAGCCACTTAACATAACAATTCATTTCAGCCAAATAAAGCATAAATAAACCTTTATTTTTCAATTAATAAATTAACTAAAAGACAAAAAGTCATTGGGGCAAAAAGACCATTTTGCCCCTCCACACTAAAACAACATAATTAACACTAAAGGGGTATTTTTGGGAAATTCTAAATTCCCGGCCATTCCCGACATTCCCAATGTCTAATAAACCGTCCCAAACTACTAACATACTAAGTTGTGATTTCTACGGAGCCAAACGCCGGGTTCAAAAATACCGGGCACTGGAAATGCAAAATATGAGAACTACTGAATAACATAAAATGCATTACTGAATTCAATAAATAACAGTATAAATAAATTATTTAAATAGCTATAAATAATTTTCATAATTAATCATAATTAACTGCTAATTTCCAAATTAAACTAAGCGGGCTTTACAACTATCCCCCCCTTAAAAGGATTTTGTCCCCGAAATCTAACCTGAATAACTCTGGATATTGAGCTCTCATATATGACTCTAGCTCCCAGGTGGCTTCCTCCACCTTGCTGTTTCTCCAGAGAACCTTGACCAATGCTATGGTCTTATTTCGAAGGACTTTATCCTTTCTATCCAGGATCTGCACTGGCTGCTCCTCATAAGTCATGTCTGGCTGTAGCTCTAGGCTCTCATAACTGAGTATATGAGAGGGATCTGAAACGTATTCTCTCAACATCCAGACATGGAATACGTTGTGAACTGCTGATAAGGCTGGAGGCAATGCTAACCGATTTGCCACTTGACCTATTTTCTCGAGGATCTCAAAAGGTCCTGTAAATCTAGGGCATAACTTGCCTCTTTTCCCGAAACGTTTAATCCCCTTCATCGGAGATACCCGTAAAAACACATGGTCCCCTACTTGGAACTCAACATCTCTGCGTTTCGGATCTGCGTAACTCTTCTGTCTGCTCTGTGAGGCAAGCATTCTAGCTTTTATCTTCTCTATTGCCTCATTGGTCCGCTGCACTGACTCTGGACCTAGGTATTTCCTCTCCTCTGTCTCATCCCAGTGGATGGGAGATCTACACTTCCTACCGTATAACAGTTCATAGGGAGCCATCCCTATCGTACTCTGATAACTATTGTTGTAAGAAAATTCTATCAACGGTAGATACTTATTCCATGAGCCTTCAAAGTCCATAACACAGGCTCTCAACATGTCCTCCAATATTTGAATTGTCCTTTCGGACTGACCATCTGTCTGAGGATGGAATGCTGTACTGAATTTTAGCTTTGTACCCATTGCTCGCTGCAAACTCTGCCAAAATTTAGAGGTGAACTTCGGATCCCTGTCCGAAACTATAGACTTCGGTACCCCGTGAAGTCTTACTATCTCTCTGACATACAACTCTGCCAGCTGATCCACTGTAAATGTTGTTCTAACCGGCAGAAAATGAGCAGATTTCGTAAATCGATCCACCACTACCCAGATGGAATCATACAAACCCGTGGTCCTAGGTAACCCGACCACAAAATCCATCGTGATATCCTCCCACTTCCATTCTGGTAGGGTTAGAGGCTGCAACAACCCTGCTAGTCTCTAATGTTCAGCCTTAATCTGTTGACAGGTGAGGCATCTCGATACGAATTCTACCAAATTCTTCTTCATACTGCTCCACCAGAAGTACGGTTTTAAATCTTGGTACATCTTAGTGGTGCCGGGATGCAAAGAATACGGGGTAGAATGAGCCTCCTCAAAGATCTCATTCCTGAGTTCCACACTATTCGGAACACAAACCCTAGCTTTATACAAAAGCATCCCACTGTCTGACACTGAAAATTCCTTGGCTTGACCAGCCAATACCTCATCTCTGATCTTTACTAAATCTAGATCCGTCATCTGAGCGACTTTTATTCTTTCCAACAGGTCAGATTGCAGCGTTAAGTTGTGAAGCTGACCTACCATAAATTCAATGCTGGATCTAACCATATCCTCTGCTAACTGAGGTGAGATCTGAACCGTACTAGCTACTTGCCCGGGACCCTTTCTGCTCAAGGCATCGGCCACTACATTGGCCTTTCCGGGGTGATATAGGATCTCACAATCGTAATCTTTCACTAATTCCAACCAACGCCTTTGTCTCATATTTAAATCTTTCTGAGTAAAGAAATACTTGAGACTTTTATGGTCGGTATAGATCTCACACTTTTCCCCGTAAAGATAATGCCGCCAAATCTTCAATGCAAAAACCACTGCGGCCAACTCTAGATCATGAGTCGGGTATCGCTGTTCATAATCCTTTAACTGACGGGAGGGATAAGCGATGACCCGATCGGCTTGCATCAATACGCACCCCAAACCCTGTTTGGATGCGTCACAATAAACTACGAACTTCTCCTTGTCTGAAGGCAAAGATAACACTGGAGCGGTAATCAGCCTCTGTTGTAGCTCCTGAAAACTAGCTTCACACTTATCTGAACAGATAAACCGCTGATTTTTCTTTGTAAGTTCGGTTAGGGGCATTGAAATTTTTGAAAACCCTTCCACGAACCTACGGTAGTACCCAGCTAAACCCAAGAAGCTTCTGATCTCTGTCACTGTCTTCGGTCTCGGCCAATCCCTGACGGATTCAATCTTCCCGGAATCCACCTTGATCCCATCTTTGCTCACAATGTGCCCTAGGAAGGACACCTGAGATAGCCAGAACTCACATTTCTTGAACTTGGCATAAAGCTTATGTTCTCGAAGCCGTTGCAGTACCATCTGAAGATGTAACTCATGCTCCTCTTCTGATTGAGAGTACACGAGGATGTCGTCGATAAACACAATCACACAGATATCGAGGAAATCCTTGAATACTCTATTCATCAAGTCCATGAATGCTGCAGGAGCATTGGTTAGTCCGAATGACATAACCAGAAATTCGTAATGTCCATACCTAGTGCGGAAAGCCGTCTTCGGAATGTCCTCCTCTCGGATTCTCAACTGATGATAACCCGAACGGAGATCAATCTTAGAAAAGACCGTCTTCCCCTGAAGCTGATCGAACAAATCATCGATCCTAGGTAATGGATATTTATTCTTCACCGTCAGCTTGTTCAATTCTCTGTAGTCGATGCACATCCTCATAGATCCATCCTTCTTCTTGACGAATAAAACCGGGGCTCCCCAGGGTGACACACTGGGCCGAATAAACCCTATGTCAAGCAACCCTTGGAGCTGAATCTTTAATTCCTTAAGTTCAGCTGGAGCCATTCTATACGGGGCTTTGGAAACCGGTTCCACCCCTGGTGCCAAGTCTATCACGAAGTCAATCTCCCGCTGAGGTGGTAACCCTGGAAGTTCTTCGGGAAAAACATCCAAAAATTCCCAAACCACTTTGATGTCCTCTGGCCGAATGGTATCTGGCCGAGTGGTGTCCACCACCACGGCCAGAAACCCTAAACAACCGCCATGCAATAAATCTCTAGCTGACATGGCCGAAATCACCGGGATCCGGGATCCCTGAACTGAACCAACAAACACAAATGGTTCTTCACTTTCCGGTTGGAAGATCACCATCTTCCTTTTACAACCTATACTCGCTGAATATTTAGATAGGAAATCCATTCCTAAAATAATATCGAATTTGACCAAACTCATCTCTATCAGATCAGCACTTAACTCTCTACCATCTATCCTGATCGGCATAGACCTAATCCACCTATTGGAGATAACCAATTCTCCGCCAGGTAATAGGGTTCCAAACGCTGATTCATATCTATCGTACGGTCTATCCAATTTACTAAAGACTCTGGCTGCCACATAAGAATGTGTAGCCCTTAATCAAACAAGATCGAATATAGTGAGTTATTAATAGAAAGCTGACCTGTGACAACTGATGGGCTGGCATCTGCATCAGCCTGAGTGATAGCGAACACCTTGGCTGGAGTGGGTATCGCTGGAGTGGGTATCGCTGGAGCTCTCGGTGCCTCTGATCGAGGCTGGGGACAGTCCCTCTTGAAGTGTCCGGGCATTCCACAGTGAAAGCAGCCCTGACCCTTACACTCACCCCGATGGTGCCTTTTGCAGCTAGGGCACTCGGGATAAGAGAAGCGGGTCTCAGTACCACCAGGACGACTCCCTCTGTTCTGGTTCCCCCGGAACCTCTTGTTCTGACTCGAGCCACCGGAAGCAGTGGGTGCTCTCTTCCTCTGATCAATGGCCGAACCACTACTCCCCCTACTAAAGCCTGATGCAGGAGTGGTAGGAGCCCCGCCACTCGCCGGAGTACTAGCTGACTCCGACATACACCCAACTGCGCCCTCAGCTCGCAGTGCCTTCTCCACCATCTGAGCATAGGTGGTGTTGTCGTCCGTGGTGATCATCAAGTCATGCTTGATCTTCGCATTCAAACCATCAAGATACTTCTCTTTCTTGCTGAAGTCGGTCGGCACAATTCCCGAGGCTAACCTCGCCAACCGATCAAACTGAGTAGTATGCTCGGTGACGCTCATATTCTCACGCTCGGTCAGGTGAGCAAACTCTTTCCTCTTGGCGCTTCTGACCGCCTCATTGTAATACTTCGCGTTGAAGAGTTCATGGAACCTTTCCCAGGTCATGGTGGTGACGTCATGAATCTGAGACACCATGTCCCACTGCACCGCAGCGTCCTCCCCGGAACTGGAAAGTGGCACACACCACTCTGTCATTACCGGTGACACCCATGAAGTTCAGGATCTTGGTAATCACCGTCAGCCACTGCTCGGCTTTCATCACGTCCGGACCTCCCAGGAAAACCGGAGGTGCTTGCTTCCGGAACCGTTCATACAGAGGTTCCAATCTATGGGCCGCCACCACTATCTCGGCCTGGGCAGCAGGGGCAGGTGCCACTGGAACTACGGGCACTGGAACTGCAGGAGCACCCTGCTGTCTCAACCTCTGAATCTCGAGATCTTGCTCTTCAATCCGGGCTTGCATTTCTGCAAACCGTACCTCCCAATTCTGCGCTCCCTGATCGGCTGGGGGAGCCTGGGCAGCCTGTGGCGGGTTCTCATCACCCCGACCACGAGCCCTGCCTCGGGGACCTCTACCTCGGCCCCTAACAGGTGCGGGAAACTGAGCTCCCTGACCTTGATTCGACCCCACTGAGTTGCCCTGATCCTGGTAGTCCGCCTGGCATCCATCTGATTAGAACCGCCTGCGAAACCAAGAGTTGGCATATCAGGTCGTATTCAAGGAGAGCTTACTAATGCCGCTTAATTTGGAAATTAAAAACGAAACATGCGCCTATTCTACTATCAGGCTACTAACATGCTTCCTAACAGGCTTTTCTTTTCCAGAACTGAATAAAATAAACTACTAAAGCAATAAAGGCTTACTGAACCGTGAAACGAGCTAACTGCTGATGATGATTGTACATGTCGTGACGATCTTCGGAAGACAACCTGGCGGCTCTGATACCAAATTGTAACACCCTAACTAACATAGGCGTATTACGTGATTTTTAAACATGCTGTGCAGCTCGTCGCTAATCAACGAGGTTTATGGAAAACGTGATTAATTAAAATTTTTGCTTTTTTAATTAAACTTATAAAATAATATTACAAAAGACTCAGGATCCCGATTACAAAATCATTTACAAAAAGATTTAACTGTTCATACAAAATAAATGTCGCCTAGCGACCAGTTACAAAATCAGCCTCGCTGTCCTGATGATCGTACGCCCCAGGCCTAACCGCCCCGACATGTACAATCTTCACAAGCTCGCTCACGGTCCATCAGCTTTAGCCTTGCCTTTACCTACACATAAACGTAGAACTGTGAGTCGACAGACTCAGTAAGAAAAGCATAATAATACTCATACATAATTCCCGGTCATGATCAGACGCCCATACCCCTGATCACAACCCTAACTGCCGTGTCCAACACGATACTGAGTCCCGCTACTACCGTGTCCAACACGGTACTGAGCCACTACTGCCATGTCCAACATGGTACTCAGTTCTGAACGTTCATAGGGACGGTACTATTGACACGTAACAACTTGATCGGTCGAACCGGTCATACTCCGGCTGCTGGTCATACTCCAGCCTGTACCGACGTGTTACTATATCCTCCTGATCGGTCGAACCGGTCATACTCCGGCTGCTGGCCATACTCCAGCCTGTACCGATGGGATACGTCAATAGTACGGAACCACCAACCAAGTGTCAGCCTGATCGGTCGAACCGGTCATACTCCGGCTGCTGGTCATACTCCAGCCTGTACCGACGTGACAAAGTTGGATGGTTCGAAGCCAACATACATAACTAATGTAATCTAACAGGCTTCCTACATGCACGCTAAACATGTAATCTACATATGCATACTGTTATACTAATCTTACCTGGATTCCGAATTCAGGTGTGCCGGTCAACCTGACTTGAACTTTAACTGCGCGGGGAATTACACGCTCCTAAACCATAAAAATCACAACACTATAAGTGACACGCTAAATCACTTCCCGGGGACTAAAACTAGGAACTAAAAGTTTCCCTATCGATAAAAAGCATGGCAATACCCCCTAAAACATAAAAACGAGGAAAACTAGGGTCCCTGAATTTTCCCCAACCGGTAGACCGGTTGCCCAACCGGAATTCCGGTTCTGGGAAAATTCAGATCCCCATCCGGAATTCCAGATGCACAACCGGAATTCCGGTTCCTCGCAGGCAGCAAACTCAAATTTTCACATCTTGCACATATAAACCCCAAATCACATGAAACCTTCCAGACCTGTTCTATACAACCCCTAGAACATTTCTAAAGCAACAAAACCACCCAGATTGCACCCAATCAAAAATCACCATGAGAGCTCAAGCTTTGAGTTCTAAACTCAAACTTGAGCAAACCTAGCTAGCATGCAATCAAATCCATCTAAACTTACATAAACAAGCTTAGAATAACTTCTGGAATCAATCACAAACTTCCACAATATCACAGCAACAAAACATAACCATTTCTTTCAAAAATCACATATTTTACATAGAAAAACCAAAGCTTTAAACAAGGTAGAAAGCATGCATTAAAACCTAGATAATCCATTCATTTTAAACCTAATTAAGCTTCTGAAAACAACATAAAAACACAGCAACAAACAGCCATCCAAAACTAACATGCAACCTACCATTTTCATCTTAAAAACTTAAAGAACAATAAGAAAGGATGAAGAAGACTTACTAGCAAATAGAGAACACTAAATCTGCTCAAAATGAGCTTGAATCACCAAGGAAAATTCCACTTCCTTGCTGCTCAAGGAGGGCCGAAAAAGGAGAGAGTGTTTGAGAGAAAAGAGCTTTTGAAAATTCTATTTTTTTTCTAAGTGTTGAGTTTTTTGTAAAAAGATGAACTAAAGCAACTTAACATAACAATTCATTTCAACCAAATAAAGCATAAATAAACCTTTATTTTTCAATTAATAAATTCACTAAAAGACAAAAAGTCATTGGGGCAAAAAGACCATTTTGCCCCTCCACACTAAAACCACATAATTAACACTAAAGGGGTATTTTTGGGAAATCCTAAATTCCCGGCCATTCCCGACATTCCCAATGTCTAATAAACCGTCCCAAACTACTAACATACTAAGTTGTGGTTTCTACTGAGCCAAACGCCGGGTTCCAAAATACCGGGCACTAGAAATGCAAAATATGAGAACTACTGAATAACATAAAATGCATTACTGAATTCAATAAATAACAGTATAAATAAATTATTTAAATAGCTATGAATAATTTTCATAATTAATCATAATTAACTGCTAATTTCCAAATTAAACTCAGCGGGCTTTACAGGTAAACTTTGCCAATGCTCTAGAAAGGACATAACACTTAGAGCATATAGAGTTTACAAATTAGCATGGCTTAATGGCTCGCTAATAAAAACAGCTACAACTACGAACACTTGTGGCCAATTACTAATAATTTATTTTATAATATTAAAGTTTATCTTTGTAATTGTTGTTCTTTATTTTAAATAATGATTTGAGTATTTCAAGTAATCATAAAGTTTTATTTCTTTAAAATTACTTGGGGGCATATACATATACAATAACTAGATTCAACTTAGACGTGTATACAAAAAGAAATTGGGATATCCGATTCGAAAGAAACTGGGACTTGATGATCTTTTAGAAGCTAAATACAGTCGGATAAAATTTGAAAAAAAAATGTGAAAGATAGTGAAGGCATGCAAAGGACGAGATGGTTGATGAATTCCAAACACTAGAAAGGTTCATGGGAAGAAATGGCAAAAATAAGGGAGAGTTCGAAATTTATACCTAAATGAGAGTAACAGTTCGATCAAAAGAAAATTGATCAAACAGATGGGAACTATGCGAGAGAAGAATAGTCGGAGCATTAAATGAAGAAATGGTTTTCCTCAAAGTTTTGAACTGCACAAATAAAAGCATGCAAATTTTCAAATGGGAAAAATACAATGCTACACTTGAAGACATTTAAAAAGTCATTTTTTATTGAAAAAAACTTCTTAGGGGGCAATTATTCTACCCTAATTTTGGCTAATAACTAGAAGCCGACACTTGTACCATAGAAGTGTTATCTTCATTTGTGACATTAGACATGTGGACTCCATATCAATATTCAAGACCCATCGTGGGGCCCTCTTTAAAGACAAAATGGGCCAAGCCCATCTGGATGTTACCTTCTAGAAACATGTCATGGTTCTGCACTAGCAAAGTCTTGCGCCTTCAACAAACTAAGCCCAGAAGAAATATCCAGCCTCACAAGATCGTAGAGATAAGACACCACATTCCCAGAAGACCCTTCTGGGTTCCCTTTATATTCCTATTCACAAATAAGGAAACTCCAATTGGCAGATAACAACAGTGCATCGAATCAAGATTAAAGGAGAAACTTCCCAAAACAAATATTAAGCAATTAATTCAGATTCATTTCCCACAATCAGTGTACGCAGTGTTAAGCAAATCATTCCCAATCTAATCTACCTAGTCAGCAGATTATCTTTTCCACAGGCTGGAGTTCAAGCCCACGAGTATTCTTTATTATAAGCTCCGCAGTAGAGGGAAATGGAAAACCTAATATAATTCTAAAACTACTATAAATATCCCACTAATCTCTTGAATTAAGGGTTGAACTCTCTTGTATACTTTGCTCAGGGAAACTTGAGATGATACATTCTGTGTATTTCATAAGGCATTTGCAAGTAAAAGCTTACTGAATAATACTAACTCGTGGACTAAGGCTTGTTAACGCCCCGACCACATTAAAAACTATTTGTCTTATTTTATACTTTCTTGATCGATTATTTACTTTTCAGTTTTTATTACTTTTATTCTGTTTCCAAAAATCTTAGTAAATATTTTGGTGGTTTGGTTAAGAGCTGAAGAAAGTAGTGAGACCACTTGTAGATTACGTCCGAATAACCATGGCCCTCACAAGAACAAAATTTGGGCTTTGTTTCACTGGTCCTGGCGCCATAGTAGGAGATACTAGTGGTCTCCAAGAGGTGACTAGTCGCTAGAAAATCCGTTGAGAGGAAGATAAGAATCGAGATGATTCTACCATTGTAGATGCAAAATTTGAAGAAAGTAGTTCTAAGGACGTCGAAGTTAACACCCATGATGCAGTAATAGATATGAATGATGATGACTGTAATACCCTGGAATTAAGAAAAGGATTAGCAAAACCCTAACTAGATAGTTATGTATAACTGAGGAATTATATTATTATATAGTTCAATATATGTGAAATTATATGAATTTTAATATGGTAAGACCCCGTTGGTGAGCCAGGGGCATTTTGGTAATTATGACCCGAGAAGGGTAAAATGATGAAATTAATTTAATTACGTGCTTAATAGAACTATATTATTATATAGAATGCATGTGTTGTCTTTTCAGGTGTGTTCTGACAAGTCGGCGCGGTATAGTCACACTCGGGAAGTTCGGGCCGAACTGGGTTCGAGCCCAAAATGCAAATTGGATTGATTTAATTGGCATTTTATTTGATGAGTGATAATCTGAAATTTATTTGGATATAATTGAGTGTGAAATGGCATTGTTGCCCTTGAAAATATGTATGCTTGTTATATAGCCCTAAGGGCAAAATGGACTTTTGACCTTATATGACTTATTTTGACAAAATGTGATTTTTGAAGAAAAATCAAAGTAATTTTCTGGTCTTTTCTCTATCTTACCCTCTCCCTCTCCCTCTCTTACCCTCTTTGCATTCAACTTGGATTTTGGAACGAAAAACTTGGTTTTGGCTTGATTTGGAGCTAGAGTTTGGAGGAAGATTATTGTTCTTGCTTTGTTGTGAATTGAGGTAGTTGTTTTCAGATTTTTAATTTAATTCTCTTGCTGAATTTTATGTTGGAAAAGCTTGGAAGAATGGTTTGATCTTAAAATTTCATGTTTGTGTTCTTGAGTTAATTTGAGCATGTTATTGTATTAATCTTTGTGTGTATGATGCTTAGAATCTTAATTAAGCTTTAGCTGGGATTTTAGAGGTGATTTTTAGCTTGAGCTAATGTGATTATGAGTTGTTTTCATGGCTGGATATTGGTTGAGTAGTTAGAGATGAAGCTCTTATTCAAGAGCTTGAAGTGCCATGTTTGTGCATGATTTTAAGATGGCTTTTACAATCTAAATTCTGGAATTTTGATGCATGTAATATATTAATTGAGTATCTATTATGTGCTAATAATCCTATATGTTAATTTGTGGATTGATTGAGAAATTGGAGTGAAAAGTTTGAGTTTTGGGCTGAAATTCGAAGAGTGGCTGCTGGTTTTCTAGATTCTGCACCTAGATGCCGCGACATGCTTTGGAGCATGCCACTGCCCGCTCCTCTGAGTGGACCTGGGAATTGGTCCCAGGTGCCGCAACATGGTCTGGGCATGCCACGACCCGCCCTCGTGTTTTTGGGCAGTTTTGAGTTGATTTTCGGAAGTTCGTAACTTTTGATTCCGAACTCTGATTTGGGAGTTCTTTATATCGTTGGAAAGCTCGTTCCGAGCTTTGTATGATTATTTGAATTGTAAATGCCATGTTTGAATTTTATTGAGTTGAAAGTCAGGGGTTAACCCTAAGTGTGAATTATCCCGGATTTGTGTGACTAGGATTACCGGCACCTGATCAGGAGCACCCGGGGATTTGGAATCTCTTTCTATTGCTGGACAACAGGTAAGAAAGTGATTAACATGTAGAGTATGCGCAGTGGCGCTTATATTGAGAATGATATGCATGAATGTTTAGTAATCGCGAGTTATTACCCTAATAGGAACGGTCTAATAGCCTAAGGTTATTACCCTAGTGATATATGTGTATAAATGCCATGCCATGTTAATTGAAATGAGATCTAGGGATTATGCCCTCAAGGCATAATCAGGTTGGACTCGGTAACCATAACCGAGATGAACCATTCTAAGGCCTTAATGTATTTAGATGTGTGAGAGCAACATGTGGGTCTACGTCATGTAGATTTAAATAGATGTGTGAGCGCAACACATAGGTCTACACCACGTAGACATAAATGGGCATGCTGTTATAATAATCAGGTCTGTGTCATACAGACATATGTGAATGGCATATCTATTAAATAGTATGATGAGCATATTATATTTCTTGTGATTTATACTGTCTTGCTGGACTTGCTCACGGGAGCTCTACTGTGCAGGAAAGAGTAAGTCAGTGGCTGATCAACCATGAGTTTGAGGACCAAGACGAAGAATGTACATGTTCAAGCCATGTCAGACCAAGCGGGTTAAGGGTCTATCAGTGTTGAACTTTTGAATTCTATTTTTCCGTTTAGGTCGGCTAGAAAGAAATGACTTGTAATAGCATTTGTAAATATTTTTTTTGGGATCCTAACTGTTTAAAAGTTTAAAAAGTATTACAAGTTTATTTTCATTCTGTTTAATGTAAAAGTTTAAATTCTGCGCTATTTTGATTAGTAATCCCGATTAGGGGATTAGGGTTGCATAAGTATTTTGGGTAGCGTGCCTAATCTTTTAGGGCGTTACAATTTGGTATCAGAGCGCCAAGGTTTTTAAACTTCCTATAGACCGGCCGAACATATACATTCATCGTCAGAGATAAGCTCGACTCATGGTGCAGTAAGTATTGAGAGTAAATACTTGACTGTATGTGTGATCATCTATTTACCGCTTTCCATTTTTAGGCAGTATGCAAGCATCTAGAGTATGTATGTGTTATGTGATGCCATGCTATAAATGCTATTTGTTTATGTAAATATGTATGAGGTAAATAGATGAGTTAGGGTTTAAGGCAATAAGTGCGTAAGTGTTGTATTGGTGCTTAACTCGCTGGGGTTGTTGATTACATGGTACTAGTAATGGACCCTCCGCAATCATCCAGACCACACGGCGAGAAAGTAGAGCCCGAGGCTACCCGAACCAATCCACCAGCACCGCCTCCACCTCCGCAGAATCCGGGGGATAATGCGGGGGCTATTAATGCTAATCCTCCTACTGACTGGCAGCAGATGTTTCATGAAATGCGAAGTGTCATACTTCGTCAAGAAGAAGAGTTGCAACGTTTGAGGCAACAGGCTGCCCCAGTTAATCAAGGGTTACCACTAGCTCCTGTGCCAATGGTGGGTAACCAAGGGTATATTATGCCGCACCGGGACTCTGTGTTCGAGCAGTTTGTGAAGCTGCAACCTCCGGCTTTTCTGGGAGGCATTGATATTATTAAGGCCGATCAGTGGATGAGCACTGTTACCCATATCCTGGATAATATGGGGGTGACGGGAAAGGAGAGGGTGAATTGTGCGGCCTTTATGTTTCAAGATCATGCCCGCGTCTGGTGGGACATAGTGAATCAAACTCGGGATGTCAGTGTGATGACATGGGAAGAGTTTAACAAACTTTTTGAGGAAAAGTTCTATAACGTTGCAGTGAGGACTTCACATCAAGAAGATTTTGTGAAGTTGACTCAGGGGAAAATGTCTGTGGCCGAGTATACTCTGGAATTCGATTGGTTATCTAAATTTGCTGGTGATCTGGTGCCTACAGATTTCACCTGAAAGCAGAAGTATGTTCGAGGACTAAATGCTACAATTAGTCGGGACTTGAAGATTACCACATTGCATGACACTCTGTATAAGAGAGTGGTAGACTTGGCCTTAATAGCTGAGGAGGCCGAGCAGCAAGTAATGAAAGAACAGGCTGCAAAGGATGTCGTCATGGCATCAAACCCTCCTGCTAGTGGTAATGTAAGTAAGGGGACTGACAGTGGAAACCCTAAGCACAAACGGAAGGCTGAGGCTTCCGGAGCATCAGGGGGAAATAGAAAGTTTCGGGGAAACAGAGGTGGCCGTCAGGGTCGCGGGTCCTCATTCCGATCATATCCAGAATGCCCTAAATGTAAGAAGCATCATCCTGGTGAGTCCCAACCCAAGGCATGTTTCCAGTGTGGCATGGTGGGCCACTTTATCAAAGACTGTCCCCAAGCCAGGAAAGAAGAGCCTAAGAAGAATGCTGCTCAGAACCCGGGGCGACTTTTTGTTGGGTTTTGTGCCCTAAGTTAAACCCATTTCAATATAATCAGATTACTTATTAATAAAGATCACAAATAACATTTTATGTTGCATGGTTCACATGATTTATTTCATGATTATATATATAATGTATGAATTCTATTTAAGTCCAGAACATATGAATTTGTTGATGATTATAGTGTTGTCAGCACAGTGGAATATAATCTTAATTATATGTTCGAAAGTTTATTCCCTGATTTGTCAGTTTACTGGATTAAGAGTGACATGATAATCAGCGATATGTATTCTTACACCTTGGATAAGTGTTATGTCCTTTCCAGGGCATTGGCAAAGTTTACCAGTATCGGATGTATGGAGTATACATCGGATGGGACCGATATTGAACTTTGATTAGATTTGTTAAAATTTACCGTAATATCTATTCAATTCAATAGCACCTGTTGATCCTAGATCAAATGATCTTAATCTTGATATGGTTAGGTTCGATCTCAAGAGTATTATACATGTTCTTTGATTTGTTAGTTAAACCTACTTTTGGGTCAGGGTGATACGTACATTTTAGGAACATGATAGTATAATGAGTGGGAGCTCTAACATAAATATGGAGTCTATAACTTCTATAGGAATTTAGAAGTGAAACGATGATATCCTTCGAGCTTGGCTAAACAGAGATAAATTGTTGAGATCTCATTTCACTTCGCTGAAATATCATTTATACGGAGCTAAGTGTTTTAAGGATAAAAGACATTGAAGGTGTAACGGTAATTTAGTTCCTATTCAATGTAGATCATCTATTAGAGGGTCATTGATCAAATTAGGATTATAATAATGGATAACTAATAGCGTATTTATATCGTGAAACATATAGAGCGTTCTATATGAGTGTGAGTGCAATTCCAAGTTCTAATTGTGGATTCAATAAGGAATTAATAAGTTATGAAATTTACTTGGTAAATTCGGTTCGACTTATTGGAAGCTCGGTTATATAGGCCCATGGTCCCCACACTAGTTGAGACCATACTGCTTGTGAGACTCAGTTAATTGATTTTGATTAATCAATTATAATTCTAAAGTTAGACTATGTCTACTTTATGAATTTTCACTAAGCAAGGGCGAAATTGTAAAGAAAAGAGATTCTAGGTTTATTAATTAAGAGACTTTATATGTCTAAATTAATAAATATATTAAATAACAATATTATTTAATAATTAATTTTTAGTTATTAAATAATTAGAATTGGCATTTAAATGGTTGAATTGAAAAATTAGTATTTTTGAGAAAATGGGATTGAAAAATGACAAAATGGCAAAATTGCAAAGTGAGACCCATTATCCACTAATATGGCCGGTTACTTTGTATAGGGTTACCATTTATATTTTTCATTATTTTATTGCCATACAATTCTAACCTAAACCTAGATGGCATTCTATAAATAGAAAGTGATGGCTTCAGGAAACTATGGACTTGCATCTTATTCTTTTTCAGAGAAAACCTGAGCCTCCAAGTCGCCTCTCTTCTTCTCTTCAATTTCGAAATAACCTAGTGATATAGTAGTGCCCACACACATCAAGTGGTATCTCAATCATAGTGTGGAAGATTGTGTAGAATCCAATCAAGAAGGAGAATCAGCATCAAAGGACGGAGATAAAGAGATCCAGGTTTAGATCTTGATTATGTTCTGCTACAGAAAGGAATCAAGGGCTAGAGATCTGAACGGAAGGAGTCATTATATTCCGCTGCACCCAATGTAAGGTTTCCTAAACTTTATATGTGTTTATTTCATTGTTTTAGAATTCATATTAGGATGTTAATGAAACAAACATACATGGTAGTAAATCTAGATCCTGGTAAAATATTTCCAACAACTGGCACCAGAGCCATGGTAATGATTTACTTTCGTGAAATATGAATTAAAACGATGATATGTGTTTATTTGGATGGTTTCATGTTGATCTGTGCGTTATATGATGATTGATTGATGCTTGTGAAATTTTATGAAAAAAAATTGAATTTTCGTTTTTAGAATTATTTTTATTGGATAGTTTGGAAAAAATTAAGCAATTTCCTTTTTTACAGAACTCAATTTTGATTTTATTTGAATTAGTTATGATTTTTTGAAATTTCGAAAAAATTGGGGGTGGTGACACACCCTTTGTGCACCCAAGCAGCCCCTTGCGCCCAAGAATGTGCACCAGGATGGTGTGCTTTGCAAACCATCCGTACAGCTCACAATTTTTTCATTTTTCTTCGATTTTTGATGCTATTTCATGGAATTAACTTCCGATTTTTTGTGTAGTTTTATATTTTGATTTTTACTTTTCATATTTCAAATCTAATTATCAGAAATAAATTAATTTGAATTTTTAAAATTAATTTTAGATATTAATGTAATTTGAATTTGAAAATAGGAAAACATCCTTTTCTGCTTACCTTTTTTTTTTCTTATTTTTTAAAATTTGCTTATTTTATCTTACTTTTAAATCTAAGGTCATAAATTAAATTTTTTATAAAATATTCTATTTTAAGTAATTTGACCTTATTTAAATTTAAAATAAGATTACTATAATCATGGTATTTTAAATAGAGATAAGATATTTTTGCTAACTTTTAAATTTTGTTATTTTTTACATAAATTAAATTATAAAATAAGAAAATGGTATATATTTATTATTTTATTTTATTGAAGATTTAATTTATAAAATAACATGAAATTTAAAACGTGGTTAGCAAAATTTTTGAAATGATATTTAGGTTAGTTGAAACCTAATTTTTCAA
This sequence comes from Cannabis sativa, assembly GCF_029168945.1. Taxonomy (NCBI): domain Eukaryota; kingdom Viridiplantae; phylum Streptophyta; class Magnoliopsida; order Rosales; family Cannabaceae; genus Cannabis; species Cannabis sativa. The sequence goes on along the minus strand of NC_083605.1, from coordinate 64,180,246 downwards.
AATTGTAGGTTTAATTTTAAATTTTAATTTATTTTATTTTAAAACCGAAAATATTTTTTATTTAAATATTATTTTCGGAAATTTTTTTATTAATTAATTTAAAATTAAATAAATCCTACATCTAACTATCCAAATTCAACTTGTTGCAGGAGTATGTGTTTTAGCTTGTTTGTAAGTTTTCTAAAACATATTATTGCTTGATCTAAATTGCCATGGTTAACTTGTTGACAGATCCAACGATCCGATTTTAACCCATGGTTCAATTGTCTATAGGTCAAGTAAATAATTTGTAACAGGTAAATTTTACATTCTTCTTTCATCTGTGTATGACCTAGTAACATGATAGGATCCATCCAAATCTGTATGCTTGTGTGAGCCTATATGTTTACTTTATGTTTAGATGCATATAGGTTGTTGCTAAATAAAATGTTACACCATGATAGATTTTATTTAGGCCCATTTAGTTTTTGGGTCTACTCAATTAATAACCGTTGTTCATTTTAAGGTTAAATTCCTCTCTTTTGGGCCTTGTGTGAGAGTTGGGGGCCAATAGAATTGGGTACGACATACTAAACCCAGCTTCCCCTCACATGAACTACCCCAATAGTGAAGGCCCATTTGCCTGATTTGGATAACTGTGCTAGGTTAATTAAATTAGATTAACCTAATAAAATTGAATAGCAACACAATTAACTTTTAAAATATAAGAAATTTAACTAACTATTAACTTTTAAGAAAAACACTCTTAGTTTACGATATTATTTCTAGATAAACTATTTGTATTTTTCTTGTATTTAATCAAATAAAGAATTTTAACTAACTAGATTCTTTCTGAAGATTATTTTAATTATTTCATTAAATATTCCTATTTAAGTTATAAATTAGTTATTACTAACTATTTTTTTTTTATCTATCAACTTAAATTTGCATATCTTTTGAATTTCAAAATTAAGTTGAGGAATTCTAGGAATTGGTTATTGAAGATTCTTAAGATATTTTTTAAGTTGATATTTTTTAAAATATAAATCAACTTAAAATGGAATATTTTTTAAATTAGGTAGTTACAACTTAATTTTGATATTTGTTTAAATTTAATTTGGAATTTTTTTTTAAGTTGGTTATTTTAGATTCTTTCTATAACAACTTAAATTAAATATTTTCCAAATTTTGAAAAGATACTTAATTAAATTGAGATATTTTCTAGATAGTTATTTCTATACTAGTTATTATTTCTAATATTAAAATAGGAAACTATCATTGATTGTTAAATTAATTGTTTAATAATTAATTTTGGTACAATTCAAATTAAGAATATTTTTCCTAGTGTTAAACTAGAAATAAATAATTAAGCCTTCTCTATACTTAATTATTTATTTCTTAAATTTAATACATTTAATTAAATTAAAAATTAAATATCTAACTTGATTTTCATCATGATACTTATATATTATTATTGTCATGTTATTTAATTAAATAGAAAATTATTTTAAGTTTAAAATCTCATTTCTGAATAACTTAAATTTGAATAATTTTTTTTTTCAAAATATATTTTATTTTATTTTATTAATCTTTTTCCCACAATTTGGAAATCGCATTTCTTAAATGCAGAAATTTCGAATTTTATTTGAAAAATAGATTAAAGTAGAAAATTATTTTAATTTTGGACCAACTTAAATAAATGATTTTTTCATTTAATGATTAATTAAAATAAATGAAGTAAAATATATTTAATTAGAAAAAAGAATTAATTAGTCAATGAAAGTCTAGATAGATATTATCTATTTTGCTTGAAGTATTTTTCTAGTGATATTTAATTAAATAGAAAATTAATATTTAAGTTGATTCTTAATCATGATACTTAAATATTTTAAATTTTTCTTAAATATTTAATTAAATAGGATAATTATATTTTTGTTGAAAATTAATTTTTTATTAATTAATTTTGGGCCAACATAAAATTAGAATAATTTTTCCAGGATTTATTTTTATTTTATTTTAAGGCATTTTTCGAAAATTGTATTCTTAAATACTTCAATTTTTTAAATGCAATATATATTTATAGAAAATTAAATTTGAGTTGTAAGTTAATTTGAATTAATTTTGAAACAACTTAAATTAAATATTTTTCTAAATATTTATTGGAAATTATTACTAAGATGGAAATAAGTCATGTTATTTTCATATCCATCTAAGTATAATTTATAAATATTAAATTAAAATTTATATTTAGAATTTTTCATTCTAAATTAGAAATTTAATTAAATAAATATATATTTAAAATAAATTGATTAAAATAAATAATAGAAGAAAATACAACTTTCATTAAATAATGAGCTCTATTATTATTAGGATATTCGATCTCCATTGTTTGTTTTACATAGCTATAGTTTTAGTGAGTAATCCTCCCTAATGGAGAAACGTTCATTAGCAAGTTAGCGCTGTTTAATCTCAAAAGATAAGTAATTTTGTAAGTGTTTTATATTAGTATTGATCACCCTAATGGTGGCGACTGTATTTGACTTACAAAAGTATGAAACAATGATGGAAGCTCCTAAGATAGAATAACCTTGACTCTCGCTTAAACGGGACAACGCTGGATTCCAAACTTGATCGAATAAAAGGTTGCTAGAATGTTTATAATTTTAGATGAGCTGACAACTCTATTCAATGGATGGTATCACTGACTCTCGCCTAAACGGGACACTGATATCAGTTTGTTGAAGACCTTGGAAATTATTTAGGATTGTATGTTTTAGTATTTTCACTTGTCATTCCTACTTGCTCTGTGATTAATAATTTCTGAATTGTGTATAAATTTATATTGAACCATGTTATTTTCTGTTATTAAATTGTAGTTTAATTTCGAATCTTCATTGTTGGTCTAACTTGGTTTGTTGTTCTAATGAGATAAATCCCTAATGGAATGTTAACATTAGACAAACATAATATTGTTAGATCTCGAAATATAAATATTGTAAATGCAACATCTAGTTGTTCATCAATTGATGACACCTTAGACTAGTATTTACAATATGAAACAAGAAGATTATATAATAAGATTACTTTGACTCTCGCTAATCAAAGCATCGTTGGATTCTTATTTAAAAACGAAATTATCCTAATTCCTCTTAGCTTATTCATTTCGAATTAGCTCAATAACATATCATTGGATGAATGGTCTATAAATCATTTCATGTCACTCTATATTTTCTCTTAAGAAATTAAATGACACATATGATTATATTCCCGAAATTCTATCCCAAAATGATATAAATCCTCAATCTTAAAAATCTCCTACTTGTATGGGAAAATTAGACTTAGAGTTAAATTAGTAGTGGTTGTCCAAGAAAGAATTACTCATTATACAGATACACTTTCACAAGTGTTTAATAACAATTTTCTATCAATGGATTCAAACTGTATGTTAGTAAGGAATATGAGTTTAGTATTCTGTGACCAGAATCCACTTGCAGTATTCTAAGAACTCTTTGATGTAACTAAAACTGAGTCATCAAAAGACACAACCATATTTTATAAATCTATGGCATTTGTATCTTGTTCATAGTGGTTTTGACAAGATCAATCTCTCCAAAGAGCTAATATGCCTATATTCACTGAAAGTAAGTTCACCTCATTCGCATATGGATGTACATTCAGGGGTGGATATGAGTTTTTTTTGTTATATTCTTAAAACGATCACTCTAGATTTTACCTTATGCAAAAGAAATTTGAAATGTTTGAAAAATTTCATGAATTTCTAGCAATGGTGATAAACCATTAAGGTAAGTGGTTAAAGATCTTGCGAACTGATAGGGGTGGAGAAATAGTTAGTAGTTACGCAGTTCAAAGATCATTAAGTTGATTTTGAATTATATCCAAATTTACCTGCCTAGAAATTCGATTTGCATATTGATGATTAGTTACTAGTCGTTGCCTAAATCCTTCTATGGTAATACAATTTCAGAATGATGCAACAGTTGGGTACTTAGTGTAAGCCATTACTAGATTCAGGGATGACCTAATCGAAATCTTAAGAAAAGCTAGAATTGTTGACCATGGTTTGCATGTAATTGTTAGCTATTCTAAGTGATTAGGGGTGGAACATCCCATAGTCAATAGATAAGAAAGTGTTTGTTTAAACAAATACTACTTTTCTAAGAAAATGACTAAGTCTAAAAATAAAGTAGCAAATAAAGGAGATATTTTTTTTCTTGATTCCAAAAGTGTTCTATCATCTTATTCTACATATGATGATCCCACTGCCTCTGTTTTCTTAACACAACCGAAGATATCAATACCATTTAGTTTTCTTAGACATAATTCACGGTACCTTGTCGTAGTGGGAGGGTTTCTAGGAACTCACCTTCTTATGACTTGGAAGACACTAGTGATTAAAATCCATTGTAAGTTTAAACAAGTAATGGATTGTCAAAAATAAGAAACTAAGAAGAAAAGCCAAGAGAACTATGGTTTAATCCATTCACATGGAGTAACCTAAAGTTTTCTATTACAAGGATATGAAAGGAAATTTTCGTTTATATGTCTATTCAATGGACTTAACAAAACTTCTTGTTCCTAGTATTATAGTTTTGAGTTTATCTAAACCTATGGCTTGTGGTGTACCTAGTAATTACTTACTCTATTGCAAGCAACTTACTTTAGTAAGATGCTGAAGCATTTTCTTTTCTCAACTTCTAGACATAGATTTTATTTATCTAAGGAAAAGTCTCAACTATTCCAGAAAAGATAAAGCCATGAAAGAGTTTCTTAAATCAACAGTGAGAGGTCTCAGATATGCTTTAGTATGCCTTAGACCAAACACCTGCTGTTGAATGGGAGTAATGAGTAGGTATCAGATTAATCCAAGAGAGGAACATTGGAAGACCATCAAGTAAATTTTAAGATTAAGAAGAGGAACTATATGTTAGTCGATAAGGGTGTATTTAAAACTCTTAGACTACCCCACATCAGATTTCGAGACTTGACTTTGTGCTAGAAAGTCTGCTGATAAGATGGTGATTACTCTGGGGGTGGAGTGGTGATTTTGGAGAAGTGTAAAAACCTATCTGAAGTCTCTAGGTCTACCAGAGAGAGACTGAATGTTAAAGATGCAGCAAAGGTACTTATTCAATCTAAGGAAAGTTCTATACATTTGTGGCACCATTCCAACTTGTCTTAACTACTAGTGTTATTTCCTGATTAACCAAAAAGTAGTTACAAAAGTATAGAATCCAGTATCCCAAGAGAGTAGACATATAGAGAGGAATTTCACAATATCAAGGATTTTGTGATTAAGGAAGAGTAATGGTGGAGAGAAGGTTGTCTTTAATTCAACCTGTCAGATCCTATTACAAGGAGTATACTACTACTACACTTGAAATGCACATTTTGTTTTATATTAGGGCAAGTGGGAGTTTGTTGGGTTTTATGCCTTAAATAAAACCCATTTCAATATAATCAGATTTACTTATTAATAAAGATCAGAAATAACATTTTATGCTGCATGGTTCATGTAACGCCCTAATGCTAAGGCACGCTACAGTGCTTTTTCAATTATTGTGCAATCTTTGCTAATCAAAGAAATTTCTCGAAAAACGTGTCAAATTAAAACTTTTGCATTAAATACTAAACTTTGTAATTTAATAAAGTATTTACAAGTGCCGGGATCCCGATTTTTAAAACTTTACAAACTTTACTTTTTAAGCATACATTCCAAAATATATAGATTTACAGGTCGCACAGCGACTTTCAAAATACAACTCCCAGATGTCCCGAGACCGAACACCTGTGTCGCGCCGCTTGACATGTACAATCTCACCCGAGCTCGTGTTCACTCTGTTCGGCCTTCGCCTTTCCTTTACCTACACATGGAAGCGAACCGTGAGTCACCGTACTCGCAAGAAATGCATATAACATATCATATAATTTCCGACCTGCAAATAGGCGCCCATACACCTATTTACAGAGCTTAACAGATGAGTATGAACGTTTTAACTGGGACACGACCATGTACCATGTACCACATACACTCATTATACCTTCGTATTAGTGTAGGTAAGGTATGACCGCACCTTGGGTACTATCTAGTGTTGTACCACAGACACCTTGTACCTTCCCGTACAAGTGCTGGTAACACTATGATGTACTTTCAAACATCACACACCTTACCAATGCACTCCGTACCACAACTGTATAAGTGTTGGTAGTGTATGAATTACAATAAATAAGCATGTATACATATTAACACATACATACATTCAGATAATCACATCATACATTATACACAGTTCTTACCAGTTTTCCGAATTCAAGTGTGCTGGCCGACCTGAACGGAATTTCTGTGCTAGATGGATGCCCTAATCACATTTTGAAACCGGGTAAGTCACATGATTAAAACCCTAATCCCGGGAAACCCAAAACCAAAACCCTAGGTTCTGCTATACTCTAAAGGGGTTAACCTAACTCTGGAAATGGGGAAACACCCAACCGAGGCACTGAAATGGACAAAAATTGAGAAAACGAAGTGTTCGGGAATCCTGCCAAAACCGGCAAGCCGGTTTTTGGGGCATTGCAAACCGGCTTGCCGGTTTGCACCAGTATTCCCAAAACATTTCATTCCTTGCTCAATTTTCCACCAAATGTTACCAAACTTTCCAGAGTACCTATTCAATGCATAAACAATAAAATCCAGCCAGTATTTCACAGAAAAATAAACCAAATCAATTTATGCCATTAAAGCTCAAAGCTTTGAACTTTAAACCTAAAAATGCATAAAACCAACAACACCCACTAAAACCAGCAGCTAGGACTTAGAATCAACTCAACTAATCCCTAAAATTCGAATTCTAAATATAAGAAAACCTAACAGCCACTAAACCTAGAAATTTCACATTCAACCAACCATAAAATTCAAGAGCTAGAGAGGAATAAGACTAGGGCTTACCTTAGCTTCAATACCCTTGAATCTCTACTGAATTCCCAGCAAAAGAAGCAAAGAACTCCCCTGGTTCTCCTTGGTTTGGTGCAGCTCGAAGGGAAAGAGAGAAAGAGAAGAAATTCTCAAATTTTGTTTTTTTTTTCTTTCTTTTCTTTTTTTTTTTTAATTAAGTAAAGATTAACTTAACTCACTTTGGCTGAAAAAGAATGCTAGGTGTCAACTAAAGGGACAGCCACCTATTCCCCTTAATAGCAAAAGACTAAAATGCCCTTTAGACTTAAAACTAGGGTATTTTTGAAACTAGGGGTAAAATGGTCAAATTCCCTAACCCCGCTCAAACCCGATAATTTATTTTCTCTAAAATATTTCCCACTATGAAATAAGGTTCTAAACTTACCCATGTGATCAATCTAGCCATCCATCGCATTTTCCGTTGTCGCCGAGCAAAAATTACAAAAATAACATATTACACATATAAGCTAGATAATACCCCTAGAGTTTAATAAAATCTCCGGAATTGAGAAATTATAACTCTAATATTTATTTCTAAATATTGGGGTCCACAAATAAATTAATTCACAAATAATAGTAAAATAATAAAAATTAGTGCTAATTGCCTTTACTAATCCTTATACTAGAGTGGTCATTACAATTATCCCCCCGTTAATAGGATTTCGTCCCCGAAATCTAACCTGAATAGCTCTGGATGCTGAGTCCTCATATCCGACTCCAACTCCCAGGTGGCTTCTTCCACCTTACTGTTCCTCCAGAGCACCTTAACCAGTGCAATAGTCTTGTTCCGAAGAACTTTTTCTTTTCTATCCAAAATCTGAACAGGTTGCTCTTCATAGGATAAATCTGGTTGTAGTTCAAGGGCTTCATAACTCAAGACATGAGTCGGGTCTGACACGTATTTCCTTAACATAGAAATGTGAAATACGTCATGAACAGCCGATAGTGCTGGTGGTAAGGCTAGCCGATACGCTACCTGCCCGACCTTCTCAAGTATCTGAAATGGCCCAATGAACCTAGGGCTTAACTTACCCTTCTTCCCGAAGCGTCTAATACCCTTCATTGGTGAAACCCGCAGGAAAACATGCTCTCCTGCCTGAAATGTAACATCTCTACGCTTCGGATCAGCATAACTTTTCTGCCTGCTTTGAGAAGCAAGCATCCGAGCCTTAATCTTATCAATAGCTTCATTGGTCCTCTGAACTAACTCTGGACCCAGGTACTTCCTTTCTCCTGTCTCGTCCCAATGAATAGGAGAACGACATTTTCTACCATATAACATCTCATAGGGAGCCATCCCTATTGTACTTTGGTAGCTGTTGTTGTAGGAGAATTCAATTAAAGGCAAGTACTTACTCCATGAACCCTCAAAGTCCATGACACAGGCCCGCAATAGGTCTTCTAAAATCTGGATAGTTCTTTCTGACTGACCATCAGTCTGAGGGTGAAAGGCTGTACTAAACTTTAACTTGGTACCCATAGCCTTCTGAAGACTCACCCAAAACTTCGATGTGAACTTTGGATCCCTGTCTGATACAATAGATTTAGGGGCTCCATGGAGACGAACTATCTCCTTCACATACAATTCAGCATATTGATCCACTGAATAAGTAACTTTCACTGGTAGAAAGTGAGCCGACTTTGTGAATCTGTCCACGATAACCCAAACAGAATCATACATTCCTGTAGTTCTAGGCAAACCAGTTACGAAGTCCATTGTGATGTCCTCCCACTTCCATTCTGGAAGGACTAAAGGTTGCAATAATCCTGCCGGCCTCTGATGTTCAGCCTTAATCTGCTGGCAGGTTAAACACTTGGACACGTAGTCCACCACATCTCTTTTCATTCCATACCACCAGAAGTAGGGTTTCAAATCCTGATATATCTTGGTGGTTCCTGGATGCAACGAATAAGGTGTGGTGTGAGCTTCATCAAGTATCTCTTTCTTAAGCTCATCAACATTAGGGACACAAACTCGAGCTTTGTATAGCAACATTCCACTGCTCGAGACTGAAAAGCCTCTAGGCCGACCAGCCACTACTTCATCTCGAACTTTACCTAGCTCGGGATCTTCCAGTTGTGCCTTTCTGATTCTCTCCAACAGATCAGATTGGAGTGTTAAATTGTGTAATTTCCCGACCACGAACTCAATTCCTGCGCTAACCATTTCCGAGGCTAGTTGAGGAGCTATCATAACCGTAGTACACACTTGACCGGGACCTTTTCTGCTCAAAGCGTCGGCCACAACATTGGCTTTCCCGGGGTGATACAGTATTTCACAATCGTAGTCCTTAACTAACTCCAACCACCTTCTCTGCCTCATATTCAAATCTTTTTGGGTGAAAAAGTATTTAAGACTTTTATGATCCGTGTAAATCTCACACTTTTCACCGTAAAGATAATGTCGCCAAATCTTTAAAGCAAAAACCACAGCAGCGAGCTCTAAATCATGAGTTGGGTAACGCTGCTCATAATCCTTCAATTGACGAGAGGCATAAGCTATGACTCTGTCAGCTTGCATCAGAACACATCCCAGACCCTGTCTGGATGCATCACAATACACAACAAATTTCTCTTGATCTGATGGCAAAGCTAACACTGGAGCTGTTATCAAACGCTGCTTTAACTCCTGAAAGCTTGACTCACACTTATCTGACCACACAAATCTCTGATTTTTCTTAGTCAATTCGGTTAGGGGCATAGAAAGTTTAGAAAATCCTTCGACGAAACGTCGATAATACCCTGCTAACCCGAGAAAACTTCGAATTTCCGTCACAGACTTAGGCCTCGGCCAATTCTTCACTGATTCCACCTTGTTTGGATCGACCATAATTCCATTCTTCCCCACAATATGACCCAGAAAGGATACCTCGGACAACCAGAATTCACACTTTTTGAACTTGGCATACAGCTTGTGATCCCTAAGTCGCTGTAACACCATTCGAAGATGATGCTCGTGCTCCTCATCTGACCGAGAGTATACAAGAATGTCATCGATAAACACTATAACGCAGTTATCGAGGAAATCCTTGAATACTCTATTCATAAGATCCATAAAGGCCGCAGGAGCATTAGTCAATCCGAATGACATTACCAGAAACTCATAGTGCCCATATCTGGTTCTAAAAGCAGTCTTCGGTATGTCCTCCTCCCGAATTCTGAGTTGGTGATAACCCGACCGTAAATCAATCTTTGAAAACACAGTCTTTCCCTGAAGCTGATCGAACAAATCGTCGATTCTGGGCAACGGGTACTTATTCTTAATCGTCAGCTTGTTAAGTTCCCGATAATCAATACACATTCTGAGGGAACCATCTTTCTTTTTCACAAAGAGAACCGGAGCTCCCCAGGGCGATACACTGGGTCGAATAAACCCAATGTCCAGCATCCCCTGAAGTTGCAACTTAAGCTCCTTGAGTTCTGCTGGAGCCATCCTATATGGAGCTTTAGAAACAGGTTCGACTCCAGGTGCCAAATCAATAACAAAATCAATCTCTCGTTGTGGCGGCAATCTCGGCAACTCCTCGGGAAACACATCAAGAAAATCTTTCACTACCCGGACTACCTCAGGCCCAAATGTTTCAGGTCTGCTGGAGTCAAATACTACTGCTAGAAATCCTACACAACCAGTGCATAGTAAATCCCTAGCTCTCAACACTGAAATAACCGGGATCCGAGACCCCTGAACCGATCCAACATAAACAAATGGATTTTCACCTTCCGGCTGAAAAGTCACCATTTTACGTCTACAATCTATACTGGCCGAATACTTGGATAAGAAATCCATTCCCAGTATAATATCAAACTCAGTTAGTTTCAATTCTATGAGATCAGTACTCAATTCCCTATCTTCGATCCTAATCGGCATAGACCTAATATGCCTATTAGAGATAACCAATTCCCCACTAGGCATTAGGGTTCCGAACCCTCTTTCTAAAATTTCACAAGGCCTACCCAAAAGATCAATCACTCTTGTAGCCACATATGAACGTGTAGCTCCCGAGTCAAATAATACTGTAAATAACAAGTTGTTGACGGGAAGCCGACCCCGTCAGCAGAAGGACTGGCTGCAGCGTCAGCTTGGGTAATGGCAAACACACGAGCAGGAACCGGTTTCACCTCAGCTTTCGGCTCCTCTTTCTTTGCCTGGGGGCAATCTTTCTTGAAATGCCCCACCATGCCACACAGGAAGCATGTCTTCCGGTTACATTCTCCCGGATGATGTTTCTTACACCGTGGACACTCAGGATAAGAGTAACCCTGGCGTCCTCCTCTACCTTGGTTCCCACGGAACCGCTTGCTTTGCCCCGAGCCACCAGAAGCTGGAACAACTTTTCTTTTCTGCTCAGTGGTGGAGTCACCACCATCCCTACCATAAACAGGAGTAGGAATAGTGGGGGTTCCACCAACATTCAGAGTCACCCGGGGCTCCTGAAGGAATTTTACCGCACCCTCGGCTCTCAAAGCCTTTTCAACCATCTCCGCATAAGTGGTTGCCTCAGTAGTAGTAATAACCAGATCATGTCTAATTTTTGCACTCAAACCCGCCAAGTATTTCTCTTTCTTACTGAAGTCGGTTGGCACAATTCCCGCTGCCAACTTGGCCAACCGGTCAAACTTTGTCGTATATTCAGTAACCGACATTCCCTCAGTTTGAACCAACTCGGTGAACTCTTTCCGCTTTGCACTGCGGACTGCTTCATTGTAATACTTGGAGTTAAACAACTCCTTGAATTCTTCCCAGGTCATCAGCGTGACGTCTCGAGTGAGGGTTATTAACTCCCACCACACGAGAGCGTCTTCCTGAAACTGGAAAGTCGCACAGGTTACCCGGTCATTTCCAACCACTCCCATAAAATTGAGGATGCGTTCTATTACCGAAAGCCACTGCTCGGCCTTCATCACATCAGGGCCTCCCAGAAACACTGGAGGTGCCTGCTTTCGAAATCTTTCGTACAACGGTTCCATACGGTTGCCAACAGCAGGTTGTTCTGCTGGCACCGCGGGAACTGCAACAGCCTGAACCACTTGAGGAGGCACGGCAGGAGGATCCTGCTGCCTCAACCTTTGGATCTCTTCATCTTGCTGGCGGATTCTATCTTGCATCTCCGCAAATCTTTGCTCCCAATCAGGAGGAGCTTGAGGTGGATTTACAGGGCGACCACCCTGAGCTCTGCCACGGCCACGGCCGCGACCACGAGGATTTTGAGGATTCCTTTGACCGCCTCCGGTCTCAACCATGCCACCCTGACTTCTTGTATTTCGCGGGGCGTCCCTTTAATAGGACTTAGCCTGCGAATCCATAAGCCAGGCAGGTTAGACAGCGATCAAAATTAACACCGCTCTTAATAACTTAAAGGCAACACACTTTCTTTTCTTTTAAGAAAATATATTTAATTTAAATCTAATATGCTTCCTAACATGCTTTCACATTCACATTTATTTAAGGTACTAAACAAGTACAGGCTTACTGAACCGTGAACCGAGCTTTCTCTGATGAAGATTGTACATGTCATAGCAAGCTTCGGTAGACAAACCTGGCGGCTCTGATACCAAAATTGTAACGCCCTAATGCTAAGGCACGCTACAGTGCTTTTTCAATTATTGTGCAATCTTTGCTAATCAAAGAAATTTCTCGAAAAACGTGTCAAATTAAAACTTTTGCATTAAATACTAAACTTTGTAATTTAATAAAGTATTTACAAGTGCCGGGATCCCGATTTTTAAAACTTTACAAACTTTACTTTTTAAGCATACATTCCAAAATATACAGATTTACAGGTCGCACAGCGACTTTCAAAATACAACTCCCAGATGTCCCGAGACCGAACACTCCAGGTCGCGCTGCTTGACATGTACAATCTCACCCGAGCTCGAGTTCACTCCTGTTCAGCCTTCGCCTTTCCTTTACCTACACATGGAAGCAGAAACTGTGAGTCAACAGACTCAGTAAGAAATGCATATAACATATCATATAATTTCCGACCTGCAAATAGGCACCCATACACCTATTTACAGAGCTTAACAGATGAGTATGAACGTTTTAACTGGGACACGACCATGTACCATGTACCACATACACTCATTATACCTTCGTATTAGTGTAGGTAAGGTATGACCGCACCTTGGGTACTATCTAGTGTTGTACCACAGACACCTTGTACCTTCCCGTACAAGTGCTGGTAACACTATGATGTACTTTCAAACATCACACACCTTACCAATGCACTCCGTACCACAACTGTACAAGTGTTGGTAGTGTATGAATTACAATAAATAAGCATGTATACATATTAACACATACATACATTCAGATAATCACATCATACATTATACACAGTTCTTACCAGTTTTCCGAATTCAAGTGTCTTTGGCCGACTGAACGGAATTTCTGTGCTAGATGGATGCCCTAATCACATTTTGAAACCGGGTAAGTCACATGATTAAAACCCTAATCCCGGGAAACCCAAAACCAAAACCCTAGGTTCTGCTATACTCTAAAGGGGTTAACCTAACTCTGGAAATGGGGAAACACCCAACCGAGGCACTGAAATGGACAAAAATTGAGAAAACGAAGTGTTCGGGAATCCTGCCAAAACCGGCAAGCCGGTTTTTGGGGCATTGCAAACCGGCTTGCCGGTTTGCACCAGTATTCCCAAAACATTTCATTCCTTGCTCAATTTTCCACCAAATGTTACCAAACTTTCCAGAGTACCTATTCAATGCATAAACAATAAAATCCAGCCAGTATTTCACAGAAAAATAAACCAAATCAATTTATGCCATTAAAGCTCGAAGCTTTGAACTTTAAACCTAAAAATGCATAAAACCAACAACACCCACTAAAACCAGCAGCTAGGACTTAGAATCAACTCAACTAATCCCTAAAATTCGAATTCTAAATATAAGAAAACCTAACAGCCACTAAACCTAGAAATTTCACATTCAACCAACCATAAAATTCAAGAACTAGAGAGGAATAAGACTAGGGCTTACCTTAGCTTCAATACCCTTGAATCTCTACTGAATTCCCAGCAAAAGAAGCAAAGAACTCCCCTGGTTCTCCTTGGTTTGGTGCAGCCCGAAGGGAAAGAGAGAAAGAGAAGAAATTCTCAAATTTTGGTTTTTTTTTCTTTCTTTTCTTTTTTTTTTTAATTAAGTAAAGATTAACTTAACTCACTTTGGCTGAAAAAGAATGCTAGGTGTCAACTAAAGGGACAGCCACCTATTCCCCTTAATAGCAAAAGACTAAAATGCCCTTTAGACTTAAAACTAGGGTATTTTTGAAACTAGGGGTAAAATGGTCAAATTCCCTAACCCCGCTCAAACCCGATAATTTATTTTCTCTAAAATATTTCCCACTATGAAATAAGGTTCTAAACTTACCCATGTGATCAATCTAGCCATCCATCGCATTTTCCGTTGTCGCCGAGCAAAAATTACAAAAATAACATATTACACATATAAGCTAGATAATACCCCTAGAGTTTAATAAAATCTCCGGAATTGAGAAATTATAACTCTAATATTTATTTCTAAATATTGGGGTCCACAAATAAATTAATTCACAAATAATAGTAAAATAATAAAAATTAGTGCTAATTGCCTTTACTAATCCTTATACTAGAGCGGTCATTACAGTTCACATGATTTATTTCATGATTATGTATAATGTATGAATTCTATTTAAGTCCAGAACATATGAATTTGTTGATGATTATAGTGTTGTCAGCACAGTGGAATATAATCTTAATTATATGTTCGAAAGTTTATTCCTTGATTTGTCAGTTCACTTGATTTAGATTGACATGATAATCTGGGATAGGTATTCTTACACCTTGGATAAGTGTTATGCCCTTTCAAGGGCATTGGTAAAGTTTACCAGTATCGGATGTATGGAGTATACATCGGAAGGGACCGATATTGAACTTTGATTAGATTTGTTAAAATTTACTGTAATATCTATTCAATTCAATATCACCTGTTGATCCTAGATCATATGATCTTAATCCTGATATGGTTAGGTTCGATCTCAAAAGTATTATACATGTTCTTTGATTTGTTAGTTAAGCCTACTTTTGGGTCAGGGTGATACGTACATTTTGGGAACATGATAGTATAATTGAGTGGGAGCGCTAACATAGATATGGAGTCTATGTTGGAAATTATTTTATCAGGATCTTAGATCTACTCACAAGTATGTTGATTAACACCCTAAATATGAACTTTCTAAAACGATGAAATAAACACATATAAAGTTTAGAAAACATTACATTGGGTGCAGCGGAATAATATGACTCCTTCCGTTCAGATCTCTAACCCTTGTATCCTTTATGTCGCAGAGTATTATCAAGATCTCAACCTGGATCTCTTTCTCTGATTCTTTGGTGCTGAAACTCCTTCTTCTTGAAAGTCTTTCTTCACGATCTTCCTCACTATGATTGAGGTATCACTTGCTGTGTGTGGGCACTACTCTTATCACTAAGTGTTTCGAAATATTAAGGAAGAAGAGAGAGAGGGAGTGGTCGGCCATGGTAGAGAGAGAGGCTCAGGTTTTTCTGAATGAAAAGTGTAATTTTCCTGAAGCCTTCACTACCTATTTATAACATTCCACTAGGGTTAGGTTTCAATTATTTGGCATTAAAATAATGAAAATATGAGAGGATAAATCCTATAAAAGTGGCCGGCCATGGCAGTGTGGATTTGGGCCTCACTTTTTGCAATTTTTCAGTTTTATCACTTTTGCATCTGATTTTCTCAAAAACCCCAATTTTCTAATTCAACCATTTAAATGCCAATTCTAACTATCTAATAACTACAAATAATTACTAAATAATATTTTCATTTATCATATTTATTAATTGAACCATACAAAGTATCATAATTAACAAATATGGCCCTAAAAACTCTTTCTTTACCATTTCGCCCTTACTTAGTGATCAAATTAGGATTATAACAATGGATAACTAATGATGTGTCTATATGGTGGAACATAAAGAGCATTCTATATAACTGAGAGTGCAATTCTAAGTTCTATGCGTGGATTCAACGAAGAATTAATAAGTTAGTGAATTTTAGTGTTAAATTCTTGATCTACTTATTGGAAGCTCGGTTATATAGACCCATGGTCCCCGCACTAGTTGAGATAATATTTCTTGTAAGACTCATGTAATTGGTTTTGATTAATCAATTATAATTCTCAAATTAGACTATGTCTACTTGTGAATTTTTCACTAAGTAAGGGCGAAATTGTAAAGAAAGAGTTTTAGGGGCATATTTGTTAATTATGATACTTTGTATGGTTCAATTAATAAATATGATAAATGACAATATTATTTAATAATTATTTATAGTTATTAAATAGTTAGAATTGGCATATAAATGGTTGAATTAGAAAATTGGCGTTTTTGAGAAAATTAGATGCAGAAAAGATAAAACTGCAAAATTGCAAAAAGTGAGGCCCAAATCCACTAGTATAGGGCCGGCCACTTTTATAAGAATTTACCTCTGATATTTTCATTATTTTAATGCCAAATAATTCAAACATAACCCTAGTGGAATGCTATAAATAGATAGTGAAGGCTTCAGGAAAATTACACTTTTCTTCTGACACTTCTGATTCAGAAAAAACTGAGCCTCTCTCTCTCCCTATCTTTGGCCGAACCCACTCTCTCTTTATTCTTCCTTAAATTTTGAAATTATTAGTGTGAGTAGTGCCCACAAACAGCAAGTGATACCTCAATCATAGTGAGGAAGACCGTGAACAAAGACTTTCAGCAAGAAGGAGTTTCAGCACCAAAGATTCAGAGAAAGAGATCCAGGTTCAGATATTGATAATGCTCTGCTACAGAAAGGAATCAAGTGCTAGATATCTTAACGGAAGGAGTCATATTATTCCACTGCACCCAATGTAAGGTTTCTCAAACTTTATATGTGTTTAATTCATCGTTTTAGAAAGTTCATATTTAGGGTTTTAATCAACATACTTGTCAGTAGATCTAAGATCCTGGTAAAATAATTTCCAACAACTGGCCTCAGAGCCATGGTAATTGATTTACTTGCAAGAAATTTGGACTTTAAAACGATTGTTTGTTTGTTTTTGGATGGTATCATGTTGTATTGAGTGTTATTTGATGATTGATTGATGTTTGTAAATTTTCGTGAAAAATAATTGCGATTCTGTTTCTGGAATTATTTTTATTGGATAGTATGGAAAAAATTAAGCAAGTTACTTTTTTACAGAACTCAATTTCGATTTAATTTGAATTAGTCACTACTACAATCTTGGCCTTTAGAGGCTGTTTTTTCACTCCCACTTATAAAAAGGGAAGCTAAAATGTGTGAAAATACCCGTTTTTTTCGAAATTGACATTTAGAGGCGGTTTTTTGATAAAAACCGTAGGTATAAAATTGCATTATACCATTTAGAGGCGGTTGGGAAATAATTTTTTTTTTTTTTTATGTTCAGCCCTATGCCGTCGGTTCCTATAAAGGAACCGACGGCATAGGGTTATAAAACAACCCCTTCGACTCAGTTTTCTTCCTCACTCGACCAAACCCAGCCAAAGCCAAACCAGCACCCAGCTGCAGAAACGAAAAACCCTCGCCGACCACCGCCTCCACCACCCATTTCTCCCCTATTTCTCAACCATTTGAGCCCATTTTTGTTGCAAAATCTTTTATTTTCGATACTTAATCCTATACACCCAAAAAGTTTTAATTTTTTTCCCTATTTCACTGTCATCCGAACCTATACAAAAATAGTGGGTATAACTCCGGCCACCATTTTTTGTTGAGAAAACATTGAATCTCAACCTCTTTTAAGGTATAAATATAGTTTCTATTCATTTTTATAATGTACATTGTTTTATTTTTAGTTTTTGTAAATTATTTTTTGGGTTTTTTAATTTTAATGGTAATATTGTTGTGTTGTATGTGTATAGTGCCCGGATTTTTTACAGAATTGCTCGTCGGATTGCGGTTATTAGGTAAAAATTTAAAGCTCAACATATAGTATATATATGTAATTTTATATTTTATTGAATATGTGTGTATATAATGTGTGTATATTTGTAATATCCCGAAAAATGTATTAATATTTTAATGAGACATATTTTATTAAATATGTGATTAAGTTGGTATTAGAGTTTGATTATAATTCTACTTAAACTAATTACGAGTTGATTAGGAAAATATGAGTAAATGAATAATAAAGCGTAATTTATTAATTACGGAGATTGTATTGAAATATGTGGGTATCGTAGATACCATAATTCGAATAAAATATTTTCGGGCGTGACAATTGTGGAACTCGACAGAATGGTCAGAAATGTCACGATGGTTAAAATTGTGTTATATTGGAATTATACCGAACTAGTTTAAAATGTTGAGAAGTAGGTTAAATCGGGAAAGTTAGAAAATGACCAAAATACCCTTAGGTTAAGTTATAACTCAAGCTTTAAGGGAGGGGTAAAATAGTCATTTTACCAAGTATTATTTTAGTTTTGTCTTATATGGATTTTGAATTTTTGTTGGCTGAATTAGAATTATAATTTAGTTTTTTTTTCTTTTTATTTAAATTAAAGAAAGGAAATGTTAGATAAAAGGAAAAAAAAAAAATTAGAATACATATATGTTGCTCTCTCTTTCTCTCTCTCTCGAAAATCCTAAGAAGCCATTTGAAGCTGAGTTTTTCTTCTTCAATCAACCAAGTTTAGATTGGTTTAAGCTAACCCAAGGTTCTGCCCAAGATTAAAGGTGAGTCTCATGTTCTTTTCCTTGAAATTTCATGATTTGAATTGAGTTTTTGCTTAGGGTTTAGTTCAATTTCAAGGCTGTTATGCTAAGGAGAGTTGAGGATGTGTTTGTAGGCTGGATTTAGAGTTTATTTAACTTTAAATCAATTAGAATTAGTGGCTGTTTCATTTGAATTGATTTAGGTGAAGTTTATTAAGTTTAATTTCACTTAATTATGCAATTTTGGTTAAATGGATGAGGTGATGTTAATTGATGCTTGGATTATGTTGAGTATATGATTTTGGTTTGATTTAGAGCAGTTGGGCAGGTGTGGTTGAGTTTGTAGTTGTAGTTTGAGTTGAGTGAGTTAGAGTTTAAGAGCTCAAAACTCACTCAACAATGGTGAAGTTGTGATTTTAAATTAATTGTTGGTTTTGAGTCTTGAGATATGTTGCATACATGTTATAGAACTCTTCTGTGAAGTTTGGGAACAATTGGTTAGGTTTGGAGCAAGTTTTGGGACTTTGAAGATCAAAAATTTTCGACTTTCTGGTGTGATGAACCGGAATTCCGAATGGTACAGAGCTGCACCAACCGGAATTCCGGATGGTCAATTTTCAGGAATCGCCGATTTTTCGTATTTTAGCCATAACTTTTCACTCGGGTGTCCGTTTTAGACATTCTATATACCGTTTCGAAGTTTATGAAGAGCTCTACAGTATGAGACATAGTTTAGAGCCAAAAGATATATTTTATTTTAGGGTGTTATTACGATAAGATTTGGTAGAAAACCCTAGGTTATTTTATGCGAGTTTTAGACAGTGTTTTGGAATAGACCCTTATTGATTTACCTTTGCCGTGACATAGGACTCGAAAGTGTCGGGCATCGTTCCACTCAGGTCAGCCCAATCATACTTGATTTTGGACTTGAGGTAAGAAAAGTATTAAATATTGTATAAGGTTAATGTTATGATTGTTATAGTTTCGATTAAGATGGAAATCTTGTTATACGTTGTTGTGACTTAATCTTAATCGAGGTTAATGATATGTATTGGATGTGACTCGATTATGATCGAGGGTAATGATATGAAACAATTATCATCGTTTGACTCGATTATGATCGAGGGAAATATTATGAAACGATTATCATCGTTTGACTCGATTATAATCGAGGGAAATATTAAGAAACGATTATCATCGTTTGACTCGATTATGATCGAGGGAAGTATTATGAAACGATTATTATCGTTGTGGCTCGATTATGATCGAGT
This sequence comes from Cannabis sativa, assembly GCF_029168945.1. NCBI lineage: Eukaryota > Viridiplantae > Streptophyta > Magnoliopsida > Rosales > Cannabaceae > Cannabis > Cannabis sativa. Next base: position 64,160,290 of record NC_083605.1, on the reverse strand, counting down.
AAAAGAAACGGTTATCACCGTTATGAGTAATTACTCCTGAAACCGCAGATAGGTTTCTTACTTATCGTTTGCTATATCGGGCAACGATAGTGACATATGTAGCTCGTGGGTAACGAGTGGTAAGGGTACTTTATGAGGTACCGAGATTGTGTGATTACGAGGTCGTGAGATGGATTAAGTGTGTTGTTATATGATGAGTTGTAATTGAATATATTATGTTATAGTGGGACTGAATGGATGTTATGTTGCTTGTGAAGTTAATCACTTTTCTTGTAATAATGCATGATTAGAATGTTTTATGAAGTACAAAGGTTGAGTGGATATGTTAATATGTGAACTGGAGTGCTTTATGAAGCATTGAAAGTAAGTGTTTACAATACTATATGATTAGGGTGTTTTATGAAACACTGAGGTTATTGATTATGTATAACTATAAATACTCTTAATTTTGTAACAAGTTTGCCTGTATAGACGTTGAATTGTATATGTACGTTGAAAGAGAATGATCTCTTGGTATGTATAATCTGTGGTACTATAATTTGCTATTATTTTCCATGATTTTCTTTATCTAGTAGCTTTTCTTGCTGAGTCACTGTGACTCACGGGTACTTCATGGTGCAGGTAAGAAGATTAGCAGTTCTGTTCGGCCATGGGTCAAAGGTCTTCCAGCAGTGTACATATCAACCGTGTTGTCTTGGCTTTTGTGAAGCAGGATCAACCCTTTTCTATGATTTGTTGTATAACCTATTCTTGTTCAAATGGATTTGTAATTAGTTGTAAAAGAATTTTCTTAGCAGGTGATCCCCAAATTACAACAGTATTTAAAATGAAAGTCTTTATGTTGAATTTAATTAAAGGTTTTAATTAAACCACACTTTTTCTAAAAATTTATAGATTAGTAATAATAATAAGTTTATAAAAGCACACACGTGGCGTCCCTGAGAGTCAGGGCGTTACAACATGGTATCAGAGCGACCAAGGTTTAAAGATCCTGAAGACTGGCTTGATATGTACATTGGCTGCAAAGACTCGTTCGACTCATGGCTTAGTAAGTGTTGATTGTTAGTTAATTAGTGGATTATTTACTAATTGTTTGAATTGTCTTCTTATTTGATATGTGTAAAGTTGTTCGAGAAGTGTGATAAGTTTTTTTTTTTTGATATAAAGTTGCTAAGTATGTCTATGCATGTGCGGTAATGCTTATTAGCATTAATACTATTTAGAAAGATTTTAACTATGAGAAAGGAATGATCACACTAGGAGGTGTACCTGAGGTGATCTAGTAAGTAAAATTGAGAGCCTGTTAGTCTCGGGGTAGGTGGTGTGGGTATAAATCTTCCACTACCACAGGGCTAAGAGCAAATGAATGCTATGAAGTAAGAGATTATCCGAGTGGCAAGGTAGTATAACTTGCATAGTTGATCCCGGACAGTGTGGGGATGGAGAATGATACTAAACCGGACCGATTGGCCAAGTTCTGTTTTCAAGAAGCGGCTGTTAAGGCCGCTAGGGAGTCTAATTTAGTTGAAGGTGGGAAAAGTATATCGCTCGGAATGTGGGTATAGTTGTTTAGTAACTGGGGGTTTTCTAGTTATATGCTCAGGTGGTTGATTTAACCTCTTTTGCTAAGAGTGTAAGGTCGAGATGTAAGAGACACTAGCAAAGTGAATGCCACATGAGAGCGTGTTTTAAGCATGGGGTAGTAGGCCATTTAGAAGAAGCTGCCTATTGTTGCCGTGACTGGATTAAAAAGGGTGATAACATTTTAGATTTTTGTGGGAGTTTGTTTGATCTAGACTGAGACTGGTGCTAGTCTTTGCACCGTGATAAGTTGAGCTTCTATGAATCATACTTTGTTAATAGTTTTAATTGATTTTGGTACAACGTAAACTTATATTTCGAGAAGGATGATTGAAAGATTGTAAGAGTTAAAGATGTGTTGCTAAGTGGTTCTGGTACTCTACTTTTACTGTAGAACTAGTTATTCTACAGTAAGTGGTTCAAATCCCTTCTAGAGTTGTGGAGGAAGAAGGGAATGCTTGGTTGTAATTGTTGAGCTAAGATTAGAAAATCATGAGGATCGATTAGGAATGGATTGATTTGTAAAGTTTAATGCAATTATCGATTGTGAAAGAAAGATGGTAACTCTTGAACCTAAAGGTGAGGACCCATTCGTGTTCATGGGCAAGGTTCAAGAGTCCTGAATTTCATTAATTTCAGCATTTAAGGCAAGAGATTTAATGTGGAATGGATGCATCCGTTTCTTAACTAGTAAGGTATATATTATGAAGAATACCTATGGGACCAGAATACGTTCCAGTGGTCTGAGAATTTCTGAATGTCTTTTCAGGGAAGTTATCGATGTTACTATTAAATGGGAGATTGATTTTGAAATAAATTTGGTACTTGGGCAGAGTTATATCTTAAACTTCGTATCGAATGGTATTTGTGATGGTTGAAGGTTCAATTACAGGGGATGCTGGATGTTGGACTTGAAATTGTTGGACTTTGTATCCCATCCTGGGGTACGCTAGTTTTATTTGTGAAGAAGAAGAATGAAACTTTACAAAAGTGTATTGATCGATGGAAATTAAATAAACTCATGACGAAGAGTAAGTATTTTTTTGTCAAGGATAGAAATCGTGATGATTAATGTTAGGGAAGTACCATTTTTTTCTTTTCTGAGATCGGTCTTCGATCTGGTTATTACCAGTTAAAGATTTAAGAGAAGGGTGTTTCCAAAGCAATTTAGAGTTGACTTCAACCCAAGTTTACAGCTGAGGTTAAAGGTTTTCTAGAATTAATAGAATGCTACGGATTATTTGTTGAGGGAAGTTTACACTTTTAGTGGAGTTAGGTCGAAAGAATTGAAACAAAGATTAACTATCGAAACAATGTTAACATTGTTAGTTAGTGAGGAGATAATGTGGTATGTCGTGACACTTCTAAACAAGAACTAGATCATATTTTTACACAGTTTAGGAGAGTTGTTGCTTAACTACTTAGACCAATTAAAGGAGTATGAGCAATGGTATTTCAGTTATGATATTGAATTGGTAATAATTGTTTTGCACTGAAAGTGAGGCACATTATCTGTATGGTGAGAATGTGAAGTCTATATAGAACGCAAAAGCCGCAAATATTGTTTCTTTTGGGAGAATTTAGATAAGAGGCAATAGTGACAGTTAGAGTCGATTGAAATTTTAACGGTGTGATTACCTTCTACTTTGGGAAGTTAATTAGTAGTGAAAATTTTAAACCGAAAAGATCTTACCAAAGGTTACTGGAAATGTAACCAGAATAAGAATTGAGATCGTGATTGGACAGCTTGTTAATATTACATTGTAGTGCAATTTGTTGGAAAGAAATGAAATGGCCCAGCAGAGTGACTCCGAACTTTAGAAGCACGAGAAGAGGTTTGGCACTGGCATGACAAATGACTTTTGATTTTGTTTGAGGGAAATTTTATGATATAAATTAAATTAGTGTATCAGTCCGGTAAGGATACTGAATGGAAGATTCTAAATTAACAGTTATTAGAGTATTGTTAATGTGATACTAATGCAGTTTAAAGATTTAAGTTTGCGTATTGCTTATATAATGGATGAAAGAGCTATGTTGATCTTAAGTGTAGAAATATTAAATTTCAAATTGGGAATCTTATCTTTCTTCAGGTGGTTTCAATGAGAGGGAAAATTCAGAAATTGGTTAGAAAGGGGAGTTAAGTCCCAGGTTAATCAGTCTGTTTGAGTTTTTGGAAAGGGAAGGTCGGGTAGCTTATTAGCTAGCCATACTCCCTATTTTATATAAAGTTTACAATATATGCTTCAAGGTTTTAGAAATACAAAGTCGAAGAAATCCATATACGGAGTTGGGAGAATATTGAGTTTCAAACAGACTTGTTATATGAGGAACAATCGGTACAGATTTTTGAACAGAAAAGAGAAAGTGTTGCGGAACCAAGACTATATCACTAGTTCTAGTGCTATGAAAGAACAATAAGATTGAAAGGAGATTTGGGAGTTAAGGTCGCACTTGCGAGAGCTGTATCTCGAGTTGTTTGAATAATTTCGAGGACGAAATTTCTATAAGGAGGGGATAGTTGTAATATCCCGAAAAATGTATTAATATTTTAATGAGACATATTTTATTAAATATGTGATTAAGTTGGTATTAGAGTTTGATTATAATTCTACTTAAACTAATTACGAGTTGATTAGGAAAATATGAGTAAATGAATAATAAAGCGTAATTTATTAATTACGGAGATTGTATTGAAATATGTGGGTATCGTAGATACCATAATTCGAATAAAATATTTTCGGGCGTGACAATTGTGGAACTCGACAGAATGGTCAGAAATGTCACGATGGTTGAAATTGTGTTATATTGGAATTATACCGAACTAGTTTAAAATGTTGAGAAGTAGGTTAAATCGGGAAAGTTAGAAAATGACCAAAATACCCTTAGGTTAAGTTATAACTCAAGCTTTAAGGGAGGGGTAAAATAGTCATTTTACCAAGTATTATTTTAGTTTTGTCTTATATGGATTTTGAATTTTTGTTGGCTGAATTAGAATTATAATTTAGTTTTTTTTCTTTTTATTTAAATTAAAGAAAGGAAATGTTAGATAAAAGGAAAAAAAAAAAAATTAGAATACATATATGTTGCTCTCTCTTTCTCTCTCTCTCGAAAATCCTAAGAAGCCATTTGAAGCTGAGTTTTTCTTCTTCAATCAACCAAGTTTAGATTGGTTTAAGCTAACCCAAGGTTCTGCCCAAGATTAAAGGTGAGTCTCATGTTCTTTTCCTTGAAATTTCATGATTTGAATTGAGTTTTTGCTTAGGGTTTAGTTCAATTTCAAAATTTTGTTATGCTAAGGAGAGTTGAGGATGTGTTTGTAGGCTGGATTTAGAGTTTATTTAACTTTAAATCAATTAGAATTAGTGGCTGTTTCATTTGAATTGATTTAGGTGAAGTTTATTAAGTTTAATTTCACTTAATTATGCAATTTTGGTTAAATGGATGAGGTGATGTTAATTGATGCTTGGATTATGTTGAGTATATGATTTCGGTTTGATTTAGAGCAGTTGGGCAGGTGTGGTTGAGTTTGTAGTTGTAGTTTGAGTTGAGTGAGTTAGAGTTTAAGAGCTCAAAACTCACTCAACAATGGTGAAGTTGTGATTTTAAATTAATTGTTGGTTTTGAGTGTTGAGATATGTTGCATACATGTTATAGAACTGTTCTGTGAAGTTTGGGAACAATTGGTTAGGTTTGGAGCAAGTTTTGGGACTTTGAAGATCAAAAATTTTCGACTTTCTGGTGTGATGAACCGGAATTCCGAATGGTACAGAGCTGCACCAACCGGAATTCCGGATGGTCAATTTTCAGGAATCGCCGATTTTTCGTATTTTAGCCATAACTTTTCACTCGGGTGTCCGTTTTAGACATTCTATATACCGTTTCGAAGCTTATGAAGAGCTCTACAGTATGAGACATAGTTTAGAACCAAAAGATATATTTTATTTTAGGGTGTTATTACGATAAGATTTGGTAGAAAACCCTAGGTTTTTTTATGCGAGTTTTAGACAGTGTTTTGGAATAGACCCTTATTGATTTACCTTTGCCGTGACATAGGACTCGAAAGTGTCGGGCATCGTTCCACTCAGGTCAGCCCACATACTTGATTTTGGACTTGAGGTAAGAAAAGTATTAAATATTGTATAAGGTTAATGTTATGATTGTTATAGTTTCGATTAAGATGGAAATCTTGTTATACGTTGTTGTGACTTAATCTTAATCGAGGTTAATGATATGTATTGGATGTGACTCGATTATGATCGAGGGTAATGATATGAAACGATTATCATCGTTTGACTCGATTATGATCGAGGGAAATATTATGAAACGATTATCATCGTTTGACTCGATTATAATCGTGGGAAATATTAAGAAACGATTATCATCGTTTGACTCGATTATGATCGAGGGAAGTATTATGAAACGATTATTATCGTTGTGGCTCGATTATGATCGAGTAAAAGAAACGGTTATCACCGTTATGAGTAATTACTCCTGAAACCGCAGATAGGTTTCTTACTTATCGTTTGCTATATCGGGCAACGATAGTGACATATGTAGCTCGTGGGTAACGAGTGGTAAGGGTACTTTATGAGGTACCGAGATTGTGTGATTACGAGGTCGTGAGATGGATTAAGTGTGTTGTTATATGATGAGTTGTAATTGAATATATTATGTTATAGTGGGACTGAATGGATGTTATGTTGCTTGTGAAGTTAATCACTTTTCTTGTAATAATGCATGATTAGAATGTTTTATGAAGTACAAAGGTTGAGTGGATATGTTAATATGTGAACTGGAGTGCTTTATGAAGCATTGAAAGTAAGTGTTTACAATACTATATGATTAGGGTGTTTTATGAAACACTGAGGTTATTGATTATGTATAACTATAAATACTCTTAATTTTGTAACAAGTTTGCCTGTATAGACGTTGAATTGTATATGTACGTTGAAAGAGAATGATCTCTTGGTATGTATAATCTGTGGTACTATAATTTGCTATTATTTTCCATGATTTTCTTTATCTAGTAGCTTTTCTTGCTGAGTCACTGTGACTCACGGGTACTTCATGGTGCAGGTAAGAAGATTAGCAGTTCTGTTCGGCCATGGGTCAAAGGTCTTCCAGCAGTGTACATATCAACCGTGTTGTCTTGGCTTTTGTGAAGCAGGATCAACCCTTTTCTATGATTTGATGTATAACCTATTCTTGTTCAAATGGATTTGTAATTAGTTGTAAAAGAATTTTCTTAGCAGGTGATCCCCAAATTACAACAGTATTTAAAATGAAAGTCTTTATGTTGAATTTAATTAAAGGTTTTAATTAAACCACACTTTTTCTAAAAATTTATAGATTAGTAATAATAATAAGTTTATAAAAGCACACACGTGGCGTCCCTGAGAGTCAGGGCGTTACAATATTAGTGTGTGTATAGTTTAGAAATAAAAATTTTAAAATTAAATTAGTGTGGGAAATAATTTTTTTTTGAGATAATAGTGTGAGATATAATTGATTATATATATATGTATGTATAATTTAGTAACTAAGTAACTTGTTACTATTTTTAATAACTAGTTATAAGTAATGAAATAATTATTTTTGCAATTTCGTTGTATTTGTTTATATTGTAGGTTCGGTATAATTTTGTGTGTAGTGTATTTGAGCTTGCATTGATAGGTATATACTTTAACTAACTTTTTCTTATTGTATAATTAATTATCAATGCATGTTAGTTGAGTTTGAATATCTTAAATATTCATCCGTAGTGAAGTAGGTTCTGCGAATACATGTACTGCGGTCGGATGGGTGGATAAATTTTGTATTGGTTATCTGTTTTGTTTGTTATTTTAGGCACTTTGAAAATTTTTGGGAACGTCCAATTACAGCCGTTGTGCTGCCGAAATTTCGGTAGAATTAGGATAAATCTTACTAAAAAAATATTAATATTTACATCACCCAAAGAACTAATTAGCTATAACATAGTAATAAGATGTTAGGTCACTAAAAAATAATCTAACCATTTGTTCTGTTAGCTTACTAATCTAGTGAAAATGGTGACTTTAATTTTAAAATTTCTTTCAAAATTGGAATCAAACATGCCCAAAAATTCATCTTTGCCATAACTAATAAAAAAAATAAAAATAAATCCCAATATCATTTCAATCATCTTCTTTTTGGGTATAATTGATGACCATTGTAATGATTAGCTACATGGTCCACAACATGTTTAACACTTTACTAAAATCACAATCCTTAAGCTAAAAGTCATTCATCATTACACATAATAATAGTAATAACATACTCCAACTCGGGAATGACTTGATATATAGCTTACTTTATATTGTGGTTGTGAATGCTCCTAAATCATTAACATATTGTTTATGCTTTTAATATTTCATATACACTACTTGTTATATATATAGCTAACTTTGAAGTTTGTTTGTTAATGGTGTAGACATGGCGAACTCGGAATCAGGATCTGATTCGGGAGCGTAAAATGAGTGTCCAACCACAATACCTACACGAGGGCCGACGCAAATGAATGAAATATCCAAACTAATGGATCAGGGGAAAAGAGTGGCCCTCGAAGTTAATGATAAAGGTCAATCTTGTGGAAAAAGCTATGCGAAGCTCGTATCCACTCTAGGAGTCAGATGTCGGCAGACAATAGGGTTGGCTTATAAAAACTGGAAAGAAGTCAACCCGACTCTGAAAAATAAAGTTTGGAAAGACATTCAGGTAAGCTATTATTTGTTAGAATTTTGATTTGTTTTTCTATTACTCCAAATGTTGACTCTAACCGTGTTTGTTTTCCTTCAAAATAGACGGGGTTCATTGTGCCGGACACCTTCAAACATGATTGTCTCATCCTATCGGGAAGTTAATGAAAGACTTCAAGAATAGGATGACAAAAGACATCATAATGCCCGCGTTGAAAGAGAATGATGCGGGACGACCGGCACAAGTCACCGAAAAGCACCCCGAGATCGACGCTGCTGATTGGTGCAAATTTGTTGAAAGTCGACTAACTCCTGAATTTCTGGTACGCTAATTATATTAACACTAAGATAAACTCTTAAATACAAGTACATGTATCTAATGTATTTTTTTGGCATTGTAGGAATTGAGTAAGGTGCAACGTGAACGTTCCTCAAAAATTCAATCCAGACATCGAAGTGGTCGGAGTGGAATGGTGAACGTACGGGAAGTTGTGGTAAGTAATACTTAAAATTTAATGTGCTATAATGTGCTATACAATTTAATTGGTACTCATTTCATTGTTATAACGTTATGTAGAAAAAAGACCTCGAAGTTGCAGATCCCCCCCGCCACCGTGTTTGGATTAAATCTCGCACCAAGAGTAGAAAACTTGTCACTGATTACGACAAGGAAATTGCAGAGAAGATAGTAAGTATATATTAATCCTTAATTGAGTTCTACTCATGAGTTAGTGTATATAATTCATATACTAATTGCTTGAATATATGCGTGCATTAGGCTCAATTAGAAGAGAAGCTTAGTCAGGGACAAATTCAGGTCCAGGGCCAAAACGATATCCTGACGCAGGCGCTCGGGACACCAGAGCATCCTGGACGTGTCAGGGCTGCTGGGTATGCTATTACTTCAAATGTTATTTATTTAGTTACACAAATAAAATCGTTGCTAATTTGCTTTTTATGATTTGTAGGTTCCTGACCAGGGCATCTCAACTTTTCGGTAGGAAGAAAAGGGAAGTGTCTGATGTTGTGGCTCGGCAAGCGAAGGAGATTGAAAAATTAAAAGCCGAAGTCCAATCCCTTAAGCAGCAGAGGAACGCTGCCGAACAAGAGGAAGAAGGAGAGGTGGCTGGTGAGGCGTATGTTCCACAACCATACGCTCCTCGGGATGAGGTACAACCACAAATTTATCTTTGAGGAGTTTATTTCCCTCAACGACCAAGGTATCCTATACAATTTTGATGACCATGCGGCCCTTAATCAGCAAGTACATCTCTGCTCTGACAACATCGACAATATTGTGGCCCGAGGGTATTTGTACGAGCATGTGGGTACGATCAAAGTTCACCGCGGGATTACGATGATTCACATGCCCGGATCATGGTTTCGGAAATCCTGCAAGAGGACGCTGAAATCCCAGTCCCAATTGAAGAGTGCAGATATGTTAGGGACGTATGCCAGATGTTCCTTCCTTGGCCTAAACACTTAATTTTAACAACCGAGGTAACTTCTCAACTCAAATTAATTATTAATGATTAGTGGAGTTTGAATATCTTAAATATTCATCCGTAGTGAAGTAGGTTCTGCGAATATATGTGCTGCGGTGGGATGGATGAAAAAACTACTGTTATATATGTGTTATTTGTCATTATACAGCTATGTTCAAAATTTTTGGGGTCATTCAATTACAACCGTTATGCTGCCGAAATTTCGGTAGAATTTGGATTTAATTTGATATATATATATATATATATTATGTTCAGTTTTGTTTAGGGTCCACTCGCTCAACCGCCCTCAAGACGTGATGCGTCAAAGGGGAAAGCTCCGATGCTTTCTCCACAAGGCCGTGGTGCACGGGAAGATGACTTGTTCACGGAAGAGAAGATGGCGTTGATCCCTAATTCGCTAAAATGGATGATTCATGAATTCCTAAGGCTCAAAGATAAACGTGATATAATCACAATTCCTGTCCCCCGAGGATTCATTGCACTGCGAATACATGATTTTTTGAAGATTCGGAAAAATCGGAGCTGCGCTGAAATTTTCCTGCGATCGCGAAAACTGTCCGTACAACTCACAATTTTTTCGTTTTTCTTCGTTTTTTCATGCTTTTTCATGGAATTAACTTCCGATTTTTTGTGTAGTTCTGTATTTATACTATTACTATTCCTAATTCAATTCTAGTTATCATTTTGAATTAATTTAATATTTTTTAAATTTAATTCAAGATATTAGTGTAATTTGAATTTGAAAATAGTTAGTATCTATCTTTTTTGCTTAATAATCTATCTTATTTTTAAATTTGATGATATCTTATCTTATTTTTAAATTTAAGGTCAGATTTTAATATTTTAAATTAATTTTTTTTTAAATAATTTGACCTTATTTAAATTTAAAATAAGATAACTATAATCATGTAATTTTAAAAATGTGTAAGATATTTTGCTAACTTTTAAATTTTGTTATTTTATTTATTTAAATTACATTTAAATTCTGAAAAAGATATTCATTTATCTTTTTTAATTTTTTATTTAATTTTTATTTATAAAATAACATTTAATTTTTAAAAGTAGTTAGCATATTTTGAAATGATATTTAGTTTGGTTGAAACCTAATTTTTCAAAATTGTAGGTTTAATTTTAATTTTAAATTTTTAATTTAATTTCGAATTTTTTTTAATTTTTTTTTTAAATTTTCGAAATTTTTTTTTTATTTTATTAATTATTTCGACATTAATAATTTAATTTAAAATTAAATAAATCCTACATCCAACTATCCAGCTAACCTTGTTGCAGGAGTATGTGTTTTAGCTTGTGTGTAAGTTTTCAAAACCTATTATTACTTGATTGCAAATAGCCATGGTTACCTTTTGCTAGATCTAATGATCTGATGGCTCCCTTGGTCAAGATAATAATTTGTAACAGGTATATTTACAAACTTCTTTCATCTGTGTATGACCTAGCAACATGATAGGACCCATCCAAAGTGTGCCTGTGTGCGCCTATGTGTTTAATTTCATTATAGATGCATATAGGTTGTTGTTGCTAAATAAAATATTATAGTTCTTGATAGATTTTATTTAGGTCCATTTAGTTTTTGGGCCTATTCAATTAATAACAGTTGTTTATTTTAAGGTTAAATTCCTCTCTTTTGGGCCTTGTGTGAGATTTGGGAGCCATAGTAGTGGGTACGACATACTGAACCCAACACCACCTTACATGAACCACCCCAATTGTGAAGGCCTATTTGTCTGATTTGAATAACTGTACTAGTTAATTAAACTAGTTTAACCTAATAAAATTGATTAACAACATAATTAATTTAATTTATTTTGAAATTAATTTAAGAAAATCATAGTTTAAAGAATTTATTCTAAGCTAAACTATGTGTATTTTCTTGTATTTAATTAAATATAGAATTATAACCATCTAAATTCTTTCTGAAGCTTAATTTAAATTTTTCATTAAATATTCCTATTTAAGTTGATATTTAGTTATCTCTAACTAATCAACTTAAATCTGAATATCTTTTGAATTTCAAATTTCAAAATTAAGTTGAGGAATTTTAGGCATTGGTTATTAAGATTCTTTAGATATTTTTTAAGTTAATATCTTTTCGACTATTAACTTAAAATGGAATATTTTAGATATTTTTTAAGTTAATATCTTTTCGAATATTCACTTAAAATGGAATATTTTCAAATTAAGTGGTTACAACTTAATTTTTTTTATATATTTAATTAAATTTAAATTTAAAAATATTTGAGTTCTAGATTTTTTCTAATACAACTTAAATTAGATATTTTTTTAAATTTTGTGGAAAAGATACTTAGTCAAATAAGATATTTTCTAGATAGTTATTTCTAGACTACTTATTATTTCAAATATTAAATAGGAAAATATTATACATTGTGAAATTAATTATTTATATAATTAATTTTGGTACAATTTATTTTAAGTATATTTTTGCTAGTATTAAACTAGAGATTAATAATTAAGCCTTCTCTACACTTAATTATTTATTTCTTGAATTTAATACATTTAATTAATTTAAAAATTAAATATCTAAGTTGATTTTCATCATGATACTTAAATATTTCTTTTTCATGACACTTAATTAAATAGAAAATTATTTTTAGTTGAAATTTATTTTTTTTTTCAACTAAATTTAAATAATTTTCAAAATATATTTTTTCTTTATTTTATTAATCAAATTTCGAAATTACATTTCTTAAATGCACGAATTTCGAATTTTATTTGAAAAATAGATTAAAGTTGTAAATTATTTATTTTAATAATGTACCAACTTAAATCAATGATTTTTTCATTTATTGATTAATTTAAAATAAATTGAATTAAAGTATATTATTAGAAATTGAATTAATTAGTCAAAGAAAAATCTAGATAGGTGATATTTTTTGCTTGAAGTATTTTTCTAGTGTATTTAATTAAATAGAAAATTAATATTTAAGTTGATTTTCATCATCATACTTAAATATTTGAAATTTTTCTTATATATTTAATTAAATAGGAAAATTATATTTTTTGTTGTAAATTAATTTTATTAATTAATTTTGGACCAACATTAAATTAGAATAATTTTTCCAGGATTAATTTTTTTTTTTATTTTAACATGCATTTTCGAAAATTTTATTCTTAAATACTTTAATTTTTCGAAATGCAATATATATTTATAGAAAATTAAATTTGAGTTGTAAATTAATTTAAATTAATTTCGTAACAACTTAAATTGAATATTTTTCTAAATATTTATTGGAAATTATTACTAAGATGGAAATAATTCATGTTATTTTCATATCCATCTAAGTAAAATTTATAAATATTAAATTAAAATTTATATTTGGAAATTTTCATTCTAAATTGGAAATTTTAATTAATAAATATATATATTTAAAATAAATAGATTAAATAAAGAGAATCAAAGAAAATACAACTCTCTTTAAATAATGAGCTTTATTATTAAGATATTCGATCTCCATTGTTGGTCTTACAATAGTTAAATGTTTTCAATATAACCTCGAGACGCTAGACTTTGTCTCCCTATGGATGGTTATTCGTTGAACGCATTTAACACCGTAAGATCTCCTTTGATAAGTGTTTGGTAAGTTTTCGTCTCTATTAGACTCTCCCCTACGGTGACTACTTAGAGATAAACTTATAAAACATGAAACAATGGTGGAAGCTCATAAAATGAGAATAACCTTGACTCTCGCCTACAGGGACAACGTTGGATTCTTATTTTGATCGAATAAAAGGTTGCTAAAATGGTTTCTATTTTAGATGAGCTGACAACTCTATTCAATGAATCATACTTTGACTCTCGCCTATCGGGACACTGTATCAGTTTGTTGGAAACCTTGGAAATTATTTAGGATTGTATGTTTTAGTATTTTCACTTGTCATTCCTACTTGCTATATGCTTATAATTTCTGAATTGTGTATGAATTTATATTGAACCATGTTATTTTCTGTTATTAAGTTGTAGTTTAATTTCGAATCTTCATTGTTGGTCTAACTTGGCTTGTTTATCTAATGAGATAAATCCCTAATGGATTTTCACCATTAGACATACATAATAGTGTTAGATCTCGAAAGATAAATATTGTATATGCGACATCTAGCTGTTCATCAATTGATGACACCTTAGACTAGTATTTTTACGATATGAAACAAGAAGATTGTATAAATAAGATTACTTTGACATTCGCTAATCGAAGCATCGTTGGATTCTTATTTATAAACGAAATTATCCTAATTCCTCTTAGCTTATTCATTTCGAATTAGCTTCAAAACATATCATTGGATGAATGGTCTATAAATCATTTCATGTCATTCTATATTTTCTCTTAAGAAATTAAATGACGCATATGATTATAATCCCGAAATTAAATTCCCAATTGATATAAATCCTCAATCTTAGAAATCTCCTACTTGTATGGGCAAATCTGACTTAGAGTTTAAATAGTAGTGATGGTCCAAGAAAGAATTACTCATTATATTTGGTTGAATTTAAGTCTTTGACTTTAATTTTAGAATCCAAACAGAAATTTTCTTATATTTCTAATTCAAGAATACAATACAGTTACACTTTCTCACGTGTTTAATATCCATTTTCTATTAATGGATTCAAACTGTATGGAATATGAGTTAGGTATTCTGTGACCAGGATCCACTTGCACTATTCTAAGAACTCTTTGATGTAACTATACATAAATCATCAAAAAGACACAACCACATTTTTATTAATCTATGGCATTTGTATCTTGTTCATCGTGGATTTGACAAGATCAATCTCTGCAAAGAGTTAATATACCTATATCCACTGAAAGTAGGTCATCTCATTCGCAGATGGATGTACATTCAGGGGTGGATATGAGTTTTTCGTTGTATTCTTAAAACGATAACTCTAGATTATACCTTTTAGCAAGAAATTTGAAATGTTTAAAAAAATTTCATTAATTTCTAGCAATGGTTAAAACCATTAAGGTAAGTGGTTAAAGATCTTGCGAACTGATAGGGGTGGAGAAATAGTTAGTAGATATGCAGTTCAAAGATCATTAAATTGATTTTTGAATTATATCCAAACTTACCTCCCCAAAAATTTCTAGTTGCATATTGATGATTAGTTACTAGTCGTTGCCTAATTCCTTCTATGGTAATACAATTTCAGAATGATGTAATGGTTGTATACTTAATCATTACTAGATTCATGGATGACCTAATCAAAATCTTAAGAAAAGCTAGAACTGTTAAACATGGTTTGTTAGCTATTCTAAGTGATTAGGGGTGGACCATCCCATTGTCAATAGATAAGAAAGTGTTTGTTCAAACAAATACTACTTTTCTAAGAAAATGACTAAGTCTGAAAATCAAGTAGCAAATAAAGGAGATATTTAATTCTTGATTCCAAAAGTGTTCTATCATCTTACATATGATGATCCCACTGCCTTTGTTGTCTTGTCACAACCAAAGAGGTTAATACCATTTAGTTTTCTTCGACATAATTCACGGTACCCTGTCGTAGTGGGAGAGTTTCTAGGAACTCACCTTCTTATGACTTGGGAGACACTAGTGATTAAAATCCATTGTGAGTTTAAACATGTAATGGATTGTCAAGATAAGAAACTAAGAAGAAAGCCAAAAGAACTATGGTTTAATCCATTCACATGGAATAACCTAAAGTTTTCTATTACAAGGACATAAAAGGAAATTTTCGTTTATAAGTCCATTCAATAGACTTAACAAAACTTCCTGTTCCTAATATTATAGGTTTGAGTTTATCTAAACTTATGGCTTGTGGTATACCTGGTAATTACTTACTCTAATGCAATCAACTTACTTTAGTAAGATGCTGAAGCATTTTCTTTCTAATGGCAATCTATAGAAGCTTCACAACTTCTTAGTTATAGATTTTATTTATCTAAGGAAAAGTCTTAACTATTCCAGAAAAGATAAAGCCATGAAAGAATTTCTTATATCAATAGTGAGAGGTCTTAGATATACTTTTGTATGCCTTAGACTAGACACCTGCTGTTGAGTGGGAGTAATGAGTAGGTATCAGATTAATCCAGGAGAAGAACATTGGAAGACAATCAAGTAAATCTTACGATTAAGAAGAGGAACTATATGTTAGTCTATAAGGGTGTGTTTAAAACTCTTAGACTACACCATATCAGATTCGAAATTTGCCTTTGTGCTAGTAAATCTTTCTGATAAGATGGTGGTTACTCTGGGGGTGGAATAGTGATTTTTGAGAAGTGTAAAAACTTATCTGAAGTCTCTAGGTCTACCAGAAAGGGACTGAATGTTAAAGCTGCAGGAAAGGTACTTATTCAGTCTAAGGAAAGTTCTATACATCTTTGGCACCATTCCAAATTGCCTTAAACTACTACTGTTAATTTCCTGATTAACCAAAAGTAGTTGCCAAAGGTATAGAATCTAGTATCCCAAGAGAGTAGACATATAGAGAGGAATTTCACATTATCAATGATTTTGTGATTAAAGGAAGAGTAATGGTGGAGAAAAGGTTGTGTTTAATTCAACCTTTCAGATCCTATTACGACGAGTTTACTACTACTACACTTGATTTGTATATCAAGGTGTTGAGATTATTTGAAACGCACTTTTTGTTTTATATTAGTGCAAGTGGGAGTTTGTTGGGTTTTATGCCCTAAATAAAACTCATTTCAATATAATCAGATTTACTTATTAATATAGATCAGAAATAACATTTAATGTTGCATGGTTCACATGATTTATTTCATGATTATATGTACATAATGTATAAATTCATCTGAAACCCTTTTCACATACTTGATCCTGTTTATTGTGCCGTCAACACATTGGAAAGTAAACATGACTATGTGAATAAAGTTTCCTAGATTTATCAGACATAGGGTTTTACTGATATGATAATCTACAACAGAGTTTACTTGCATTTGGAGAAGTGCTATGTTCTTTCCAGAGCATTGGTTAAAGTAAAGCTCAGGTTGGATGCATGGAGTATGCATCGCAAGGGACCGATATTGAACTTTGATTTAGATTTATTAAACTTACCGTAATATCTATTCAAGTCAATATCGCCTAGTTGATCCTAGATCAAATGATCTTAATCCTGATATGATTAGGCTCAATCTCGAAAGGCTATTCGTGTTATTTGATTTGTTAGTTAAGCCTACTTTTAGGTCAGGGTGATACGTACATTTTGGGAACACGTTAGTGCAATTCAGTGGGAGCGCTATCATAAACATGGAATCTATAGCTTCTATCTGGCGAATAGTAAGCAAAGGATGATCTCCTTCGAGCTTGACCAAACGAACATAAATGGTGGAGTACTCATTTCACATAAGCTGAAATATCATTTATACGGGGTCAAGTGTTTTAAGGATAAAATACATTGTAGGGTGTAACGGTAATTTAATCCCTTTACAGTGTAGATCATTCATATAGAGGATCAGTGATCAAATTAGGATTATAACAATGGATAACTAATGATGTGTCTATATGGTGGAACATATAGAGCATTCTATATAACTGAGAGTGCAATTCTAAGTTCTATGCGTGGATTCAACGAAGAATTAATAAGTTAGTGAATTTTAGTGCTAAATGATCTACTTATTGGAAGCTCGGTTATATATACCCACGGTCCCCGCACTAGTTGAGATAATATTTCTTGTAAGACTCATGTAATTGGTTTTGATTAATCAATTATAATTCTCAAATTAGACTATGTCTACTTGTGAATTTTCCACTAAGTAAGGGCGAAATTGTAAAGAAAGAGTTTTAGGGGCATATTTGTTAATTATGATACTTTGTATGGTTCAATTAATAAATATGATAAATGACAATATTATTTAATAATTATTTATAGTTATTAAATAGTTAGAATTGGCATTTAAATGGTTGAATTATAAAATTGGCGTTTTTGAGAAAATTAGATGCAGAAAAGATAAAACTGTAAAATTGCAAAAAGTGAGGCCCAAATCCACTAGTATAGGGCCGGCCACTTTTATAGGAATTTACCTCTGATATTTTCATTGTTTTAATGCCAAATAATTCAAACCTAACCCTAGTGGAATGCTATAAATAGATAGTGAAGGCTTCAGGAAAATTACACTTTTCTTCTGACACTTTTGATTCAGAAAAAACTGAGCCTCTCTCTCTCCCTATCTTTGGCCGAAACCACTCTCTCTTTCTTCTTCCTTAAATTTCGAAATTCTTAGTGTGAGTAGTGCCCACACACAGCAAGTGATACCTCAATCATAGTGAGGATGATCGTGAAGAAAGACTTTCAGCAAGAAGGAGTTTCAGCACCAAAGATTCAGAGAAAGAGATCCAAGTTCAGATATTGATAATGCTCTCCTACAGAAAGGAATCAAGGGCTAGATATTTGAACGGAAGGAGTCATATTATTTCGCTGCACCCAATGTAAGGTTTCTCAAACTTTATATGTGTTTAATTCATTGTTTTAGAAAGTTCATATTTAGGGTTTTAATCAACATACTTGTGAGTAGATCTAAGATCCTGGTAAAATAATTTCCAACAATTTTCGCCATGTCCTCTATCTCTTGAGGATCAGTCGGAGACTGTTCCTTAGATAGACAAATACAATATCTAGAAGGCATGTTTGCCTCATTGGTGTTGTTCATGGAGAATCTCTCTAAAACTTTGTCAATGTAGGTTGTTTGAGAGAGAGCAAGAGATCTGTTCTTCCAGTTTTTGATAATCTGAATACCAAGAACATAGGCAGCTTCACCCAAATCTTTCATATCGAATTGAGTGTTGAGCCATTCCTTGATGTGAGTCATTTTCTTGACATTGTTTCCAATAATCAAAATTTCATCAACATAAAGGACCAGGAATACTACTACTTGGTCTTCCTTGAGTTGGTAAACACAAGGTTCATCTTCATTCTGAAGAAAGCCGTAGGTTTTGATGATTTCATCAAACCTTTTGTTCCATGAGCGAAAAGCTTGCTTAAGTCCATAGATAGACCTATTTAGTTTGCAAACTTTCTTTTCCTGCCCTGGTAGAACATAGCCTTCTGGTTGCTCCATATAGATGGTTTCTTCAAGTACGCCATTAAGGAAGGCAGTCTTGACTTCCATTTGCCAGATTTCATAATCGAAAGCAGCAGCTATGGAGAGAAGAATTCGGATGGATTTGAGCATGGCAACAAGACTAAAAGTTTCCTCATAGTCCACGCCTTCTCTTTGGATATAACCCTTGGCTACAAGTCTAGCTTTAAAAGTTTCGACTTCACCTCCAGCTCCTCTTTTCTTCTTGTAAACCCACTTGCATCCTATCAGATGATAGTCGTCAGGTAGGTCTACATATTCTGAGACTTTGTTCTTTTTCATGGAATCCATTTCTGAATCCATGCCGGCTTACCATCGTTTCCGTTGCGGACTAGCCATTGCCTGTTTATAGGTTAATGGGTCATCTTCAATACCGTCAACGACGACCATATTGATTTCACCATCCAAGCCATAACGAGCTGGTTTTGTTGAAACCCTCCCACTGCGACGAGGAGCGGTGATCTTCTGAACAGGAACTTTGGTAGTAGTTCTCTCAGTTGGTTCGACTGAGGGAGTGGGATTGTCCTCTTCACGAATGGAAGAGGACGGAACATTGGAAGGACTTATATCTGAAAGCATTTCCTCCTACACTACTTTACTTTGTGATTTGAAATTCTTAATATAGTCATCTTCAAGGAAAGTTGCGTTTGTAGAAACAAACACTTTATCATCCTTGGGACTGTAAAATAGTCCACCCCTAGTGTCTTTAGAATTACCGACAAACATGCAAACTTCAGTTTGTGACTCAAGTTTGCCGTCTTTCTTTCTTAAGACATGAGCAGGGCACCCCCAGATTCTGTAATGGCGTAAACTAGGTGTACGCCCAATCCATAGTTCTAAAGGTGTCTTAGGGATTGATTTAGATGGAACAACATTTAAAATGTCGGTTGCCATCTGAATTGCATATCCCCCAGAAGGACGTAGGTAGAGTTGAAAAAATAAGCATGGACATAACCATTTCCAAAAGCGTGTGATTCCGTCTTTCTGCAACTCCATTTTGTTGTGGAGTGCTAGGGGCAGTTAATTGGGATTCAATTCCAAGTTCAATTAAATGATCTTTGAACTGCATATCCATATATTCTCCACCCCTATCAGTTCGCAAGATCTTTAATGTTTTACCCAATTGGTTTTGAGCCAATGCGTGAAATTCCTGAAACTGTACAAATGTTTTAGATTTCTTATGCATAAGGTAAATATGTCCATATCTAGAGTAATCGTCAATGAAAGTGACAAAATACTCATAACCACCTCGGACTTTTACATTCAAAGGTCCGCAAACATCGGAATGCACTAACCCTAGGGGTTGTTTGGCACGCTCTCCCTTTGCAGAGAACGAACGTTTAGTCATTTTTCCTTCTAGGCAGGACTCGCATACTGGCAGTTCACCTAAGACGACATTTTTCAATGGACCGTCTTTGGTTAGCCTATTGAGTCTATCAAAGCCTATATGACCTAAATGTAAATGCTATAGATATGTTTCATTATCATCAACGATCTTTTGCTTTTTGTTGTTTTTAGGTTTAGCTACTTTGAAAAATTTGTTATGTAGGGCAAATGGTGTTTCTGGTCTAAGAACATAAAGCCCCTGTTCCATGGATGCAACACAAATTTGAATGTCATTTCGAGAAATGGTAGAACTAGAACTCCAAAATCTAATTTGTATTGTTGCAATTGTAAGCATGAAACAGAAACCAAGTTTCTACTGAAATTTGGAATGTATAACACATTGTCTAATTCCAAAATTCTGTTTTGAAACTTGAGTTTGGCTTTTCCTCTAGCTCTAACCGAAACCATTTCGCCATTACCCACTTTAAGTTTCAACTCTCTGGATTTCAAATAATTCCAATTCTCAAGCAATTGCAATGAACAACTTACATGGTTTGTAGACCCAGAATCAAGAATCCAAATGGATTTATCATTCTCTAACACACATGATTCGAAGACTAAAGCATTACTGCTTATTCGTTTGTGATTTGTTGTTCTTGATGGTACAATTTGTTGTGAAGTATAACTTGAGGAAGTGGAATCACTTTCTCTTATCTTCTCAACTAAGCTTGAAGTAGTGGGATTTATGGAGTTATGAACTATTTGCTCTTCAGAGTGAACAATTCGCAGCTTACATGCTTTCTGGAATTTAAAGTCCATCATGAGCATATGTGAAGTATTACTCTGACAAGGAGTTTATAACTTCAAGTTCAATTGCTAAGATATTAACTAGGAGTGGAATGGGAAGAGGGTTATTGGCACTACAACACATCAATAAAACAGAAGTAAGGTTTTGGTTCAAAATTCATACACAAGTTCACAAAATAACAAATAATCACATATGTTATAAAAATACTAAATCTAACATAGTTTACTTTCCAAGGTTTCCAACATAATGAAATACAGTGTCCCGGTAGGCGAGAGTCAAAGATAACATTAGTTGAATAGAGTAGTCAGCTCATCTAAAATTAAACATTTTAGCAACCTTTTATTCGATCAAAATGAGAATCCAACGTTGTCCCAGTAGGCGAGAGTCAAGGTTATTCTCTTTTTTTGAGCTTCCACCATTGTTTCATGTTTTATGAGTTTATCTCTAAGTAGTCACCATAGTGGAGAGTCTAATAGAGACGAAAACTCACAAAACACTTATCAAATGAAATCTTACGGTGTTAAAAGTGTTCAACGAATAACCATCCATAGGGGGACGAAGTCTAGCGTCTCGATGTTATATTGAAAAAATTTAACTATTGTAAAACCAACAATGGAGATCGAATATCTTTTGATTAAAGCTCATTATTTAAAAAAAATATGTATTTTATTTAATCATCTATTCCATATTATAATAATGAAAAATTACAAATTAAAGTTGGTTTAAATAAAAAATCAACTTTAATTAAATTTCAATTATTATTTAAATTCGAAAAATAAATTCGAATAAAAGTCGAACAAGTTCCATATTATAATAATGAAAAATTACAAATTAAAGTTGGTTTAAAAATCAACTTTAATTAAATTTTAATTATTATTTAAATTTGAAAAATAAATTCGAATGTAATGGAACAAATTTAAAAGTATCTTGTTTAAGTTGTTTTAGAAGAATCTAAAAAATTAACTTAAATATCTTTCAAATTAGATTTAATTAAATTAAAATTAAGTTGTAACTACTTAATTTGAAAATATTCCATTTTAAGTTAATATTTGAAAAAATATCAACTTAAAAAATATCTAAAGAATCTTAATAACCAATGCCTAAAATTACTCAACTTAATTTGAAACTTTAAATCCAAAAGATATTCAGATTTAAGCTGGTTAGTTATAGATAACTAAATATCAACTTAAATAGGAATATTTAATGAAAAAGGTTAAATTAAGCTTCAGAAAGAATCTAGATTGTTATAATTCTATATTTAATTAAATACAAGAAAATGCATATAGTTTAGCTTAGAATATAAAATTCTTTAAACTATGATTTTCTTAAATTAATTTCAAAATAAATGAAATTAATTATGTTGCTGATCAATTTTTTTAGGTTAAACTAATTTAATTAACCTAGTACAGTTATTCAAATCAGGCAAATGGGCCTTCACAATTGGGGTGGTTCATGTGAGGGGGTGCTGGGTTCAGTATGTCGGACCCACTTCTATGGCTCCCAACTCTCACACAATGCCCAAAAGAGAGGAATTTAACCTTAAAATGAACAATTGTTATTAATTGAATAGGCCCAAAACTAAATGGGCCTAAATAAAATCTATCAAGAACTATGATATTTTATTTAGCAACAACAACCTATATGCATCTATAATGAAATTAAACACATAGGCTCACACAGGCACACAATTTGGATGGATCCTATCATGTTGCTAGGTCATACACAGATGAAAGAAGATTGTAAATATACCTGTTACAAATTATTTACTTGACCAAGGGAGCCATGAGTTAAAATCAGATCATTGGATCTGTCAACAAGTTAACCATGGCTATTTGCAATCAAGCAATAATAGGTTTTAAAAACTTACAAACAAGCTAAAACATATACTCCTGCAACAAGGTTTGCTGGATAGTTTGATGTAGGACTTATTTAATTTTAAATAAATAATTTCGAAAAATTAATTAAATAAAAAATTTATTTTCGAAAATTAAAAAAAAAATAAAATTTTAAAAAAAATTTAAATATTTTCGAAATTAATGAAATAATATTTAAAATTAAACCTACAATTTTGAAAAATTAGGTTTCAACCAGCCTAAATATCATTTCAAAATATGCTAACTACTTTTGAAAATTTAATGTTATTTTATAAATAAAAATTAAATAAAAAATTAAAAAAGATAAATAAATATCTTTTTCAGATTTTAAATGTAATTTAAATAAATAAAATAACAAAATTTAAATGCTAACTACAAGCAATATTATGTCAACTAGTGGGGGGACCATGGGTCTATATAACCGAGCTTCCAATAAGTAGATCAAGAATTTATTACTAAAATTCACTAACTTATTAATTCTTCGTTGAATCCACGCATAGAACATAGAATTGCACTCTCAGTATATAGAATGCTCTATATGTTCCACCATATAGACACGTCATTAGTTATCCATTGTTATAATCCTAATTTGATCAACGATCCTCTATATGAATGATCTACACTGTAAAGGGATTAGATTACCGTTACACCCTACTATGTATTTTATCCTTAAAACACTTGACCCCGTATAAATGATATTTCAGCTTATGTGAAATGAGTACTCCACCATTTATTTTCGTTTGGTCAAGCTCCAAGGAGATCATCCTTTGCTTACTATTTGCCAGATAGAAGCTATAGATTCCATGTTTATGTTAGCACTCCCACTCAATTGCACTACCGTATTCCCAAAATGTACGTATCACCCTGACCTAAAAGTAGGCTTAACTAAAAAAATCCAAGAACACGTATAGCCTCATGAGATTGAGCCTAATCATAACAGGATTAAGATCATTTGATCTAGGATCAACTATGCGATATTGACTTGAATAGATTTTACGGTAAGTTTAATAAATCTAAGTCAAAGTTCAATATCGGTCCCTTCCCATGCATACTCCATGCATCCAACCTGAGCTTTACTTTAACCAATGTTCTGGAAAGAACATAGCATTTCTCCAAATGCAAGTAAACTCTTGTTGTAGATTATCATATCAGTAAAATCCTGTGTCTGATAAATCTAGGAAACTTTATTCACATAGTCAAGTTTACTTTCCAAAGTTTTGACAACACAATAAACAGGATCAAGTATGTGAATAGGGTTTAAGATGAATTTATATATCAAATAGACAAGCAATTGATAAAGTGAACCAAAACATACACAAATGAATGAAAAATACTTCTGTTTCTTTATTGATGTTAAATAAAATAGATTACATTGAAATGGAGTTTTAATTAGGGCATAAAACCCAACAGTCTATAACTTCTATAGGAATTTAGAAGTGAAACGATGATATCCTTCGAGCTTGGCTAAACAAAGATAAATGGTTGAGATCTCATTTCACTTCGCTGAAATATCATTTATACGGAGCTAAGTGTTTTAAGGATAAAATACATTGAAGGTGTAACGGTAATTTAGTTCCTATTCAATTTAGATCATTTATTAGAGGGTCGTTGATCAAATTAGATTATAACAATGGATAACTAATAACGTATTTATATCGTGGAACATATAGAGCGCTCTATATGACTGAGAGTGCAATTGCAAGTTCTAAGTGTGGATTCAATAAGGAATTAATAAGTTAGGGAATTTACTTGGTAAATTCGGTTCGACTTATTGGAAGCTCGGTTATATAGGCCCATGGTCCCCATACTAGTTGAGACCATACTGCTTGTAAGACTCAGTTAATTGATTTTGATTAATCAATTATAATTCTAAAGTTAGACTATGTCTACTTTATGAATTTTCACTAAGCAACGACGAAATTGTAAAGAAAAGAGATTCTAGGTTTATTAATTAAGAGACTTTATATGTCTAAATTAATAAATATATTAAATGACAATATTATCTAATAATTAATTTTTAGTTACTAAATAATTAGAATTGGCATTTAAATGGTTGAATTGAAAAATTGGCATTTTTGAGAAAAAGATATTGAAAAATGACAAAATGGCAAAATTGCAAAGTGAGGCCCATTATCCACTAATATGGCCGGCCACTTTGTATAGGGTTTACCATTTATATTTTTCATTATTTTAATGCCATACAATTCTAACCTAAACCTAGATGGCATTCTATTAATAGAAAGTGATGGCTTCAGGAAACTATGGACTTGCATCTTATTCTTTTTCGGAGAAAACCTGAACCTCCAAGCCGCCTCTCTTCTTCTCTTTTCTTCTCTTAAATTTCGAAATGCCCTAGTGGTAGAGTAGTGCCCACACACATCAAGTGGTATCTCAATCATAGTGTGGAAGATTGTGTAGAATCCAATCAAGAAGGAGAATCAGCATCAAAGGAAGGAGAGAAAGAGATCCAGGTTCAGATCTTGATTATGTTCTGCTACAGGAAGGAATCAAGGGCTAGAGATCTGAACGAAAAGAGTCATTATATTCCGCTGCACCCAATGTAAGGTTTCCTAAACTTTATATCTGTTTATTTCATTGTTTTAGAATTCATATTAGGATGTTAATGAAACATACATGGTAGTAAATCTAGATCCTGGTAAAATATTTCCAACACTTTTTACTATAACTCAGGCAGACGTTGATGCTAGTCCGTCAGTTGTGACAGGTCAGTTGTCTATGAATGGTTGTGCATATACTGTGTTATTTGATTCGGGAGCTACTCATTCATATGTATCGAGTAGAGTGATAGAAAGTTTACATAAGCCATGTGATATTTATGCTTCGTGGTTTGGAACCCTATTACCCTCGGGAGACCTAATAGTATCCACAAGGTGGATTAGGTCCTAGTCTTTTTGGATTGACGGTTGTGAGTTGACCGCCAATCTAATTGAATTGCAATTATCTGATTTTGACATAATCCTGGGAATGGATTTTTCTGTCTAAGTATGGAGCGATGATTGACTGTAAACGGAAGATGGTAGTTTTTGAACCCGATAGTGCTAACCCAGCGGTGTTCGTGGGTAAGGTTCAGGGGGCACACATACCGAGAATATCATAGTTGAAAGCTAAGGACCTGATGGGTAGAGGTTGTCTGGGGTTCATAGTTACTGTTGCAATTTATTTTACAAGGATCTTAGATCTACTCACAAGTATGTTGTTTAACACCCTAAATATAAACTTTCTAAAACGATAAATAAACACATATAAAGTTAAGAAAACCTTACATTGATGGCAGCGGAATAATGTCTCCTTCCACTCAGATCTCTAACCCTTGTATCATTTCTGTCGCAGAGTATTATCAAGATCTGAGCCTGAATGTCCTTCTCTTTGTGTGTGATCCTTCACAGTCTTCCAATCAATGATTTAGGTACCACTTGCTCTGTATGGGCACTACTTTATCACTGAGGGTTTTAAAATTTATGAAGAGAAAAAGAGAGAGGGTTGGTTCGGCTATAGAGAGAGAGAAGGCTCAGTTTTCTGAAAAGTAATTTTCTGACAGAAAGCTTGTTGAAAACTTATGATTTGACTGAGCCATCACTTTCTATTTATAGGCAACTACTTGGTTTAGGTTAGTAATTATTTGGCATTAAAATAATGAAAATATTAATTGGAAAAAGCTATACAAGTGGCCGGCCATAGGTGTTAGGATTTTGCAGTTTTCACAATTTTTATTTCTATTTTCTCTAAAATGCCAATTTTCAAATTCTAACCTTTTAAATACAAAAACTAATTATTTAATAACTAAAATAGATTATTAAATAATATTGTCATTTAATTTAATTATTAATTAGACATATAAAGTCTATTAATTAATAAATAAACCTAGAATGTCTTTTCTTTACAATTTCACCCCTGCTTAATGAAAATCCAGTCTAACTTCAGAATTATAATTGATTAATCACGAATCAATTATTGAGTCTTACAACCAGTATAGTCTCAACTAGAATGGGGACCGTGGATCTATATGCTGAGCTTCCAATAAGTGAACCGAATTTACTAGGTAAATTCCTACTTATTAATTCTTCGCTCAATCCACTCTTTGAACTTAGAATTGCACTCTCAGACTTATATAGAGCATGTTATATGTTCCACGATATAGATATGCTATCTCATTTAACCATTGTTATAATCTTATTGTGATCAAAGATCCTCTATATAGATGATTTACATCGAGATGGGATCATTTTACCGTTCTGACCCTCAACGTATTTTGCCCCTTAAAACACTTAGCTACCTATAAATGATGTTTAGTGATCTAAGAATTAGTCACTTAAACAAGAGCTCATCCATTTACTTCTATATAGCTAAGCTCGAAGGGAATCATCACTTGACTTCTATACACCAGTAGAAGCTATAGATTCCATATTTATGTTCAGCACTCCCACTCAATCATACTATCATGTTCCCAAAATATACGTATCACCCTGACCCAAAAGTAGGCTTAACTAATAAATCAAAGAACATGAATAGCACTCCTGAGTTGAGCCTAAGCATATCAGGATTTAGATTCTTTTAATCTTAAGATCAACTACTGATATTGACTTGGAAAGATATAACGGTAAGTTTATAATATCTTAACTAAGTTGCAATATCGGTCCAGTCCAATGTATACTCCATACATTCAAAAGTAGTATACTTTACCAATGTCCTGGAAAGAACATAGCACTTGTTGGAAGTTATTTTACCAGGAACTTAGATCTACTCACAAGTATGTTGATTTAACAACCTAAATATGAACATCTAAAACGATATGAAATTAAACACATAAGAGTATCAGAAATCTTACAGTGATTGCAGCGGAATATATATGTCTCCTCCCACTCAGATCTCTAACCCTTGATTCCTTTCTGTAGCAGAGTATAATCAAGATCTGAGCCCGAAAGTCCTTCTTTGTTGTTTCTGAATTCTACACAGCCTTCCTCACTATGATTGAGGTATTACTTGATGTGTGTGGGCACTACTCTAGCACTCATACATTTCGAAACAGTGAAGGAATAGAGAGAGAGAGGGTGGCGGCTCAGAGAGAATTTTCTGAGAGAAAATTCTTTCAGAATAATGCTGTGAAAAGCTTTTTCAGTTGTACAAATGTGTGTAACTCTGAAGCCTTTGCCTTCTATTTTTAGAAGAACACCAAGGGCTATGATTGACATTTGGAATTGAAAAAAAAACCCGAGCTAGGGTTTCGGCTGGGAAGGCTAGTGATTTCTCAGTGGGTGAAACAGGAATGTTGAGATTTGGGAATCGAGTTTGTGTGCCCATGGATGAGAACATCAAGAAAGAGATCATGGATGAGTCTCACAAGAACCCTTATTTAGTTCATCCAGGGTCGACAAAGATGTATCAAGACCTGAAAGCCATGTTTTGGTGGCCAGGCATGAAGAATGACATCACTGAATATGTTGCAAAGGGCCTTACGTGTCAGCAAGTGAAAGTTGAGCACCAGCGACCTGCAAGGTTGCTACAACCATTGAATATACCAGAATGGAAATGGGAAGATATATCTATGGACTTCATTGTAGGTATGCCTAGAACCACGGGACAATTTGAATCTGTGTGGGTCATAGTTGACAGGTTTACAAAGTCTGCTCACTTTTTACCTGTTCGAACGAATTTCTCCATTGACCAGTATGCTGAGTTGAATGTCAGAGAAATGGTTCGTCTGCATGGTGTCCCAAAGTCCATTGTGTCGGATAGAGATCCAAAGTTTACATCAAGATTCCGCATCGAGCTATGGGTACTCAGTTAAAGTTCAGCACAGCTTTTCATCCTCAGACGGATGGACAATCCGAGAGGACCATTCAAATTTTGGAGGACATGCTTCGGGCATGTGTGCTAGACTTTGAGTGATCATGGGTAAAGTACCTTCCCCTGATCGAGTTTTCTTATAATAATAATAGCTATCAAGCAACAATCAAGATGGCTCCTTGTGAACTTTTATATGGAAGAAATTGTAGATCGCCCATTCACTGGGATGAAGTGGGTGAAAGAAAATTCTTGGGTCCCGAAGCTGTTTAGAAAACAAGTGAGGCAGTTGACAAGATTAGAGCGCGAATGCTCACGGCTCAGAGTAGGCAGAAAAGTTATGCCGATCCAAAGCGTCGTGATATTGATTTTCAGGTCGGGGACATGGTATTTCTCTGAATATCTCCGATGAAAGGCATTAAACGCTTTGGGAAGAAAGGAAAACTTAGCCCGAGGTGTTGGGTTTTATGCCCTAAATAAAACTCCAATTCAATGTAATCCATTTTATTCAACATCAATAAAGAAACAGAAGTATTTTTCATTCATTTGTGTATGTTTTGGTTCATCTTATCAATTGCTAGTCTATTTGATTTATAAATTTATCTGAAACCCTTTTCACATACTTGATCCTGTTTATTGTGTTGTCAACTAAGTGGAAAGTAAACATGACTATGTGAATAAAGATTCCTAGATTTATCAGACACAGGGTTTTACTGATATGATAATCTACAACAGAGTTTACTTGCATTTGGTATAATGCAATGTTCTTTCCAGAGCATTGGTTAAAGTAAAGCTTAGGTTGGGTGCATGGAGTATGCATCGGAAGGGACCGATATTGAACTTTGACATAGATTTATTAAACTTACCGTAATATCTATTCAAGTCAATATCGCCTAGTTGATCCTAGATCAAATAATCCCAATCCTGATTTGATTAGGTTCAATCTCAAGAGTATTATTCGTGTTCTTTGATTTGTTAGTTAAGCCTACTTTTGGGTCAGGGTGATACGTACATTTTGGGAACACGGTAGTGCAATTGAGTGGGAGCGCTAACATAAATATGGAAACTATAGCTTCTATCTGGCGAACAGAAAGTAAAGGATGATTTCCTTCGAGCTTGACCAAACGAAAATAAATGGTGGAGTACTCATTTCACATAGCTGAAATATCATTTATACGGGGTTAGGTGTTTTAAGGGTAAAATACATTGTAGGGTGTTACGGTAATCTAATCCCTTTACGGTGTAGATTATTCATATAGAGGATCATTGATCAAATTAGGATTATAACAATGGATAACTAATGACATGTCTATATGGTGGAACATATAGAGCGTTCTATATACTGAGAGTAGTTCTATGCGTGGATTCAACGAAGAATTAATAAGTCAGTGAATTTAGGTTATAAATTCTTAATCTGCTTATTGGAAGCTCGGTTATATAGACCCATGGTCCCCCCACTAGTTGAGACAATATTACTTGTAAGACTCATTTAATTGATTTTGATTAATCAATTATAATTCTCAAATTAGACTATGTCTATTTGTGAATTTTTCACTAAGTAAGGGCGAAATTGTAAAGAAAGAGTTTTTAGGGCATATTTGTTAATTAAGATACTTTGTGTGGTTCAATTAATAAATATGATAAATGACAATATTATTTAATAATTATTTATAGTTATTAAATAGTTAGAATTGGCATTTAAATGGTTGAATTTGAAAATTGGCATTTCTGAGAAAATGAGATGCAGAAATGGTAAAACAGAAAAATTGCAAAAAGTGAGGCCCAAATCCATATAGCCTTGGCCGGCCACTTTAATAGTGTTTATCATCTGATATTTTTATTATTTTAATGCCAAATAATTCAAACCTAACCCTATGTGGTATGCTATAAATAGATAGTTAAGGCTTCAGGAATTATGCACTTTTCACATCTTGTTTCATTCTGAGAAAAACCTGAGCCTTCTCTCTCTAAACCTAGCCGCCACCTTCACTCTCTTCTTCTTCCTTGAATAATTTCGAACCTCTTAGTGATAGAGTAGTGCCCACACAGAGCAAGTGATACCTCAATCATAGTGAGGAAGGTCGTGAAGAAAGACATTCAACAAGAAGGAGATTCAACACTAAAGAAAGGAGAGAAAGAGATCCAGGTTTAGATCTTGATAATACTCTGCGACAGAAAGGATACAAGGGTTAGAGATCTGAACGGAAGGAGACATTTTATTCTGCTACACCCAATGTAAGGTTTCTCATACTTTATATGTGATTAATTTATAATCGTTTTAGAAGTTCATATTTAGGGTGTTAATCATTATACTTGTGAGTAGATCTAAGATCCTGGTAAAATAATTTCGAATACGAGGTTCATTGGACCTTTTGAAATCCTTGAGAGGATAGGGCAAGTAGGGTACAGGGTGGCTATGCCCCCAGCACTGGCAGCTGTACATAATTTGTTCCATGTTTCAATGCATCGGAGATATGTCTCAGACTCATCCCATGTTCTGAGTTATGAAGCATTGGAACTCAAGCCAGATTTGTCATATGAGGAACAACCAGTGCAAATACTCTATAGAAGAGAAAAAGTCTTGAGAAGCAAGACAGTGGCACTAATGAAAGTACTGTGGAAGAAAAGTAAGGTAGAAGAGGCAACCTGGGAACTCGAGACGGATATGCAGCAGAAATATCCGGAGTTTTTCAGGTAAATTTCGCTACGAAATTACTATAAGGA
Source organism: Cannabis sativa (assembly GCF_029168945.1). Lineage (NCBI taxonomy): Eukaryota > Viridiplantae > Streptophyta > Magnoliopsida > Rosales > Cannabaceae > Cannabis > Cannabis sativa. The sequence goes on along the minus strand of NC_083605.1, from coordinate 64,128,862 downwards.
GGGGGTAATTGTAATAACCTAGAATTAAGAAAGGATTAGCGAAACCGTAACTAGATAGTTATGTATAACTAAGGAATTATATTATTATATAGTTCAATATATGTGAAATTATATGAATTTTAATATGGTAAGACCCCGTTGGTGAGCCAGGGTCATTTTGGTAATTATGACCCGAGAAGGGTAAAATGATGAAATTAATTTAATTACGTGCTTAATAGAACTATATTATTATATAGTATGCTTATGTTGTCTTTTCAGGTGTGTTCTAACAGGTCGGCGCGATATAGTCACACCTAGGAATTTTGGGCCGAACCGGGTTTGGGCCCGAAATGCAAATTGGATTGATTTAATTGGCATTTTATTTGAAGAGTGATAATCTGAAATTTATTTGGATATAAATGAGTGTGAAATGGCATTGTTGCCCTTGAAAATATGTATGCTTGTTATATAGCCCTAAGGGCAAAATGGACTTTTAACCTTATATGACTTATTTTGACAAAATGTGATTTTTGAAGAAAAATCAAATTAATTTTCTGGTCTTTTCTCTATCTCACCCGAACCCTCTTCCTCTCTTACCCTCTTTGCATTCAACTTGGATTTTGGAAGGAAAAACTTAGTTTTGGCTTGATTTGATGCTAGAGTTTGGAGGAAGATTATTGTTCTTGCTTTGTTGTGAATTGAGGTAGTTGTTTTCAGATTTTTAATTTAATTCTCTTGCTGAATTTTATGTTGGAAAAGATTGGAAGAATGGTTTGATCTTAAAATTTCATGTTTGTGTTTTAATCTTTGTGTGTATGATGCTTAGAATCTTAATTAAGCTTTAGCTTGAATTTTAGAGGTAATTTTTAGCTTGAGCCAATGTGATTATGAGTTGTTTTCATGGCTGGATATTGGTTGAGTTTAGAGATGAAGGTCTTATTCAAGAGCTTGAAGTCCCATGTTTGTGCATGATTTTGAGATGGCTTTTACAATCTGAATTCTGGAATTTTGATGCATGTACTATATTAATTGAGTATCTATTATGTGCTAATAATCCTATATGTTAATTTGTGGATTGATTGAGAAATTGGAGTGAAAAGATTGAGTTTTGGGCTGAAAATTCGAAGAGGGGCTGCTGGCTTTCTGGGTTCTGCACGCAGATGCCGCGGCATGCTCGGCCTGCTCCTCTGAGTGGACCTTGGAATTGGTCCTAGGTGCCGCGGCATGGTCTGGGCATGCCGCGGCTCGCCCTTGTGTTTTTGGGCAGTTTTGAGTTGATTTTGGAAGTTCGTAACTTTTGATTCCGAACTCCGATTTGGGAGTTCTTTATATCGTTGGAAAGCTCGTTCCGAGCTCTATATGATTATCTAAATTATAAATGCCATGTTTGAATTTTATTGAGTTGAAAGTCAGGGGTTAACCCTAAGTTTGAATTATCTCGGATTTGTGTGACTAGGATTACCGGCACCTGATCACGAGCACCCGGGGATTCAAAATCTCCTTCTATTGCTGGACAACAGGTAAGACATTGATTAGCACGTAGTGTATGCGCAGTGACGCTTATATTGAGAATGATATGCATGAATGTTTAGTAACCGGGATTAGGGTTATTACCCTAATAGGAACGGTCTAATAGCCTAGGGTTATTACCCTAGTAACATATGTGTATAGATGCCATGCCAAGTTAATTGAAATGAGATCTAGGGATTATGCGCCCAAGGCATAATTAGGTTGGACTTGGTAACCATAACCGAGATTAACCATTCTAAGGCCTTAATGTATTTAGACGTGTGAGAGCAACACGTGGGTCTACGTCATGTAGATTTAAATAGATGTGTGAGCACAACACATAGGTCTACGCCACGCAGACATAAATTGGCATGCTGGTATAATAATCAGGTTTGTGTCATACAGACGTATGTGAATGGCATATCTATTAAATAGTATGATGAGCATATTATATTTGTTGTGATTTATACTGTCTTGCTGGGCTTGGCTCACGGGTGCTCTACTGTGCAGGAAAGGATAAGTCAGTGGCTGATCAACCATGAGTTTGAGGAAAAAGACGAAGAATTTACATGTTCAAGCCATGTCAGACCAAGCGGGTTAAGGGTCTATCAGTGTTGAACTTTTGAATTCTATTTTGTCGTTTGGGTCGGCTAGAAAGAAATGACTTGTAATAGCATTTGTAAATATTTTTTTGGGATCCCAACTGTTTAAAAGATTAAAAAGTATTACAAGTTTATTTTCATTCTGTTTAATGTAAAAGTTTAAATTCTACGCTATTTTGATTAGTTATGGCGATTAGGGGATTAGGGTTTCATAAATAATTTGGGTAGCATGCCTAATCTTTTGGGGCGTTACAATGACCCTCAGGACAAAGTTACTGAGGACAATGTTTGGCAGAAAAGCAAACCTGATGAGTTAGACCATGTGGTCATCATGGAACGACAACTTCAACTAGCCGAAAGAGATTAACTTGGAAGGATTAATTCAACGATTTTCTAATTGGGAAGATGACCAGGATGTAGGCTGTGATAACCGCCCTGACAAAACCATCTCCTAATGTACTATCCTCTCCAGCAACAAATGCACTTGAGAAAGCTGATCCAAAGGACCGTAGAACTTTAGGCATCTACAAAGACAAGGGATAGGGCATCGCTGTGGAATTCTACGAAATAGCCTAAGAAGTCTAAAGCTGCTAACCAACCTCAACAAAAGAGGAAAGGAAACCATGCCACAAGGAACGATGACAAAACAAATTCTAGAGGCAGAGTCACGAAGAAAAACAGGACGGATGCTGGAGTATGGATGTTGGAGTACAATAAAAACGCCACCTGCCAGTGATTCCAGTAATCATGACGAGTAGGTTGAAGAAGTCCATCTGGTATTGGATGACATTGGACGAAGCCTTTCTACTATTGATCTCAAAAGAAGATTAAAATTTTGGGTTTTATGCCCTAAATAAAACTCATTTCAATATAATCAGATTTACTTATTAATATAGATCAGAAATAACATTTAATGTTGCATGGTTCACATGATTTATTTCATGATTATATGTACATAATGTATGAATTCTATTTAAGTCCAGAACATACCAATTTGTTAATGATTATAGTGTTGTCAACACAGTCGAATATAATCTTAATTATATGTTCGAAAATTTATTCCCTGATTTGTCAGAACACTAGATTTAGACTGACATGGTATAATCAGGGATAGGTATTCTTACACCTTGGATAATTGTTATGTCCTTTCCAGGACATTGGCATAGTTTACAAGCATCGGATGTATGGAGTATACATCAGAAGGGACCGATATTGAACTTTGATTAGATATATTAGAATTTACCGTAATATCTATTCAATTCAATATCACCTGTTGATCCTAGATCAAATGATCTTAATCCTGATATGCTTAGGTTCAATCTCAAGAGTGTTATTCGTGTTCTTTGATTTGTTAGTTAAGCCTACTTTTGGGTCAGGGTGATACGTACATTTTGGGAACACGGTAGTGCAATTGATTGGGAGCGCTAACATAAATATGGAATCTATAGCTTCTATCTGGCGAATCGAAAGTAAAGGATGATTTCCTTCGAGCTTAACCAAACGAACATAAATGGTGGAGATCTCATTTCACTTAGTTGAAATATCATTTATACAGGGTTAAGTGTTTTAAGGATAAAATACATTGTAGGGTGTTACGGTAATTTAATCCCTTTACAGTGTAAATCATCTATATAGATGATCATTGATCACATTAGGGTTATAACAATGGATAACTAATGACGTGTCTATATTGTGGAACATATAGAGCGTTCTATATACTGAGAGTGCAATTCTAAGTTCTATGCATGGATTCAACGAAGAATTAATAAGTCAGTGAATTTAAGATATAAATTCTTGATCTACTTATTGGAAGCTAGGATATATAGACCCATGGTCCCCATACTAGTTGAGACCATACTGCTTGTAAGACTCAGTTAATTTATTTTGATTAATCAATTATAATTTTAAGTTAGACTTTGTCTACTTTATGAATTTTCACTAAGCAAGGGCGAAATTGTAAAGAAAAGAGATTCTAGGTTTATTTATTAATTAAGAGACTTTATATGTCTAATTAATAAATATATTAAATGACAGTATTATTTAATAATTAATTTTTAGTTATTAAATAATTAGAATTGGAATTTAAATGGTTCAATTTCAAAATTGGCGTTTTTGAGAAAATTAGATGCATGAATGATAAAACAGCAAAATTGCATAAGTGAGGCCCATTATCCAATCCCATGGCCGTCCACACTTTATGGGTTTTATCATTTATTTTTTCATTATTTTAATGCCAAATAATTCTAACCTAAACCTAGGTGGTTACATATAAATAGATAGTGATGGCTCTCATTCACACTAGAACTTCTGTTAGATGAAAACTGAGCCTCTATCTTTTCTATAGGCCGAACCTCTTCCCTCTTCTTTTCTTCTCTAAATTTCGAATTCCTTGAGTGAATGAGTGAGTGCCCACACACATCAAGTGGTATCTCAATCATAGTGTGTAAGACTGTGGAAAATCAACCAACAAGAAGGAGATTCAGCATCAAAGGAAGGAGAGAAAGAGATCCAGGTTCAGATATTGATAATGCTCTGCTTCAGAAAGGAATCAAGGGCTAGATATCTGAGTGGAAGGAGTCATTATATTCCGCTGCACCCGATGTAAGGTTTCTTAAATTTATATGTGTTTATTTCATTGTTTTAGAATTAATATTAGGATGTTAATGAAACATACCTGTTAGTAAATCTAGATCCTGGTAAAATATATCCAACAACTGGCCTGAGAGCCATGGTAATGATTTACTTTCATGAAATATGAATTAAAACGATGTTATGCATTGATTTGGATGGTTTCATGTGGTTTATGTGTTTATTTGATGATAGTTTAGAAATCGCAATATATGTTACTGAAATATTTTTTATTTCGATCTAGAATTATTTTTTCTGGAAAGTAGACGAAAAATTAATAAATTTAGGCTTTTACATAACTTAATTTGAATTTTTTATGAATTAGTTATGATTTTTTGAATTGGAACAAAAAATATCAGGATTTGAAACACACGCGCGCGCGCATGGGCACAAGCTCCCTCCGACACGCTGCTGTCTGAAGGGCAGCTTGGAGCCTCATTCCTGGGCCATACTCCCCATTCCGCGCGCGCAGGAGTATGCAATGCATACCCTGTGCTTCAAACTTGTTTTCGTCATAACTTTTTATTCAAAAATCGTTTTTCATTGTAACAAAAGCAAAATTTTGTTAGAATTTTGTGTAGAATCTAAATTTTCAATTAAAAATATAATTTTCAGAATAAAATTAATTTTTTAATTAATTAAAATTAGTTTCTGATATTAGTAGGCTTTGAATTTTGAAAATTTGATTTCTCACAAAGGAGCCTTATGGTTAATTTTGAAATTTTAGATTATTTTATTTATTTTAATTGTAAGATCAGATATTATTTCTAATTAAATTTTAAAGGATCTTACTTTGATATTAAAATATTATTTTTTTAAAAAAATAATCTTGTTCAAATTTAAAAATTTGCTAACCATATCATATCTTTTTCAAATTTGTTAATTTCAAAATATATTTTATTAATTAAAATTATAAGATTAGGAATATGTTAGGTTTAACATTTTATCTTATTAGATATTTTTTTATTAAAATTATATTTTGGCAAAAATAACATGAAGATTTGAAAAATTGGTTAGTTTAGTTTGAATATATATTTTAGGGTTTCAAACCATAAATTTTTCAAACTTATCATTTTATTATTATTTTTTAAAATATTCTAACCATATAAAATATCTTATTTTTCAATTAGTTTATTTATGTAATATTTAAATTTATTTAATTATAAGACTCAGAATATAATAAAATATTTAAATTTAAAATTCAAGATATTATATTCTATTATCTTATTAGAAATTTTAAATAAATTTAAATTCTGAATAGACTTGATATTTGAAAAATTGGTTAGATATTTTTGATTTTTTGTTAGAATTTAAGAAATTTAAGAGTTTTTTGAATTTTGAATTTTTTCAAATATTCTCTAACAACCTAAATTTGAATTCTAGTTAAGGTTTTTTTTTTCAAAATTTAATTTTATTTTAAATTTTAAAATTGAGATATTTTAGTTTACTTCCCAGATATTCCAAATCACTTATTTGTTTGTATTGTTTGATTATATTATTATGTATTCAAAAATTTTTTTACAAACCTTTTATTTATTTGATCTAAATTGCTGTGATTAACTTGTTGACAGATCCAATGATCTGATTTTAATCATAGTCCAATTGTCAATAGATCTTATAAATAATTTGTAACATGTAAATTTTGCAATTTCTTTCATCTGTGTAAACCTTGTAACATGATAGTGTTGGAAATTATTTTACCAGGATCTAGATTTACCAACAAGTATGTTGGATTAACAACCTAATATGAATTCTAAAACAATGAAAATAAACACATATAAAGTTAGAAAACCTTACAGTGGGTGCAGCGGAATAATATGACTCCTTCCGTTCAGATCTCTAGCCCTTGATTCCTTTCTGTAGCAGAGCATCACCAAGATCTGAACCTGGATCTTCTTTTCTCCCTCTTTGATGCAGAAATTCCATAGTCTTCCATACTATGATTGAGATACCACTTGATGTGTGTGGGCACTACTCATCTCACAAGGATTTCGAATTTTTCTCTCTTTTCTCTCTTGAATTTCGTGGCTTTTAGTCCATATAAGAGAAGAGAGCAAGGTTGCTTTATATAGGGAAAAGGGAGAGCACAACTTTCCAAATAAAACAGTTTCCTTAATTACGGTGTAATCAATTAACTGCCTTATTTAGTGTGATAAACCACTTTCCTATTTTTGCTAGGCTTTGATTAGCAATTACATGGCAATTAAAAAATGAAATAATAATTGGGAAACACAAAGGGAGTGCTCGGCCATAGAGGGAAATGGGCCTCACTTGGATTTTGCAGTTTCCTCAATTTTATTTCTATTTCTCCAAAAATGCCACTTTTCCAATTCTAATCATTTAAATGCCAAAACTAATTATTTAATAACTAAAATATATTATTAAATAATATTGTCATTTAAAATAATTATTAATTAGACATACAAAGTCTCTTAATTAACAATTAAACCTAGAAACCCTTTTCTTTACGATTTCATCCTTAAACTGTGAGAATTCATAAAGTAGACATAGTCTAACTTTTAGAATTATAATTGATTAATTAAAATCAATTAACTGAGTCTTACAAGCAGTATGGCCTCAACTAGTATGGGGACCATGGGTCTATATAACCGAGCTTCCAATAAGTCGAACCGAATTTACCAAGTAAATTCCCTAACTTATTAATTCCTCATTGAATCCACACTTAGAACTTGGAATTGCACTCTCAGTCATATAGAAACGCTCTATATGTTCCACGATATAGACACGTCATTAGTTATCCATTGTTATAACCCTAATGTGATCAATGATCCTCTATATAGATGATTTACACTGTACAGGGATTAAATTACCGTAACACCCTACAATGTATTTTATCCTTAAAACACTTAACCCTGTATAAATGATATTTCACCTAAGTGAAATGAGATCTCTATCATTTATCTTCGTTTGGTTAAGCTCGAAGGAAATCATCCTTTACTTCTATTTGCCAAATAGAAGCTATAGATTCCATATTTATGTTAGCGCTCCCCCACTCAATTGCACTACCGTGTTCCCAAAATGTACGTATTGCCCAGACTAAAGATTAGGCTTAACTAACAAATCAAAGAACACGAATAATACTCTTGAAATTGAGCCTAACCATATCAGGATTTCGATCATGTGATCTAGGATCAACTTATGATATTGAATTGAATAGATATTTACGGTAAGTTTCAAAATCTAATTCAAAGTTCAATATCGGTTTATTCCAATGCATACTCCATGCATCCGATACAGGTAAACTTTGCCAATGTCCTGGAAAGGACATAACACTTTTCCAAGGTGTAAGAATACCTATCGCTGATTATACCATGTCAGTCTAAATCCAGTGTTCTGACAAATCAGGGAATCTACTTTTGAACATATAATAAAAATTATAATCCACTGTGCTGACAACACTATAATCTTTAACCAACTCATATGTTCTGGACTTAAAAAGAATTCATACATTATATACATATATAATCATGAAATAAATCATGTGAACCATGCAACATAAAATGTTATTTCTGATCTTTATTAATAAGTAAATCTGATTATATGAAATGAGTTTTATTTAGGGCATAAAACCCAACAGATAGGGCCCATCCAAATCATTTGACCTGTGTGAGCCTATATGTTTGCTATTGGGCTTAGATGCATATAGGAAGCCCATTTAAGTTTTACTAAGTAAATGGACTAGGTTGCTAAAATAAATTTTGACATAAGTAAATTTATTTAGGCCCAATTAGATTTGGGCTTATTCAATGAATAACAATTATTTATTTAAAGGTTAAATTCCTCTCTTTTGGGCCTTGTCTGAGAGTTGGGGGCCAATAGAAGTGGGTACGACATATTGAACCCAGCTCCCCCTCACATGAACTACCCTAATTGTGAAGGCCCATTTGCCTTATTTAAATAATTGTATTAGGTTAATTATATTAGTCTAACCTAATTAAAATTGAATTAGCAACATAATTAACTTTTAAAATATAAGAAATTTAATTTTTCATTTAATATTTTAAAGTTAATTTTAGGAAAACACTTAGTAAATTAAATTATTCTAGATAGTTATTTCTAGAACTAGTTATTTTTTTTTCTAATATTTAATTAGGAAAATATTATAGATTGTGAAATTAATTGTTTAATAATTAATTTTGGTACAATCTAAGTTAAGTATATTTTTCCTAGTATTAAATTAGAATTAATAATTAAGTCTTCTCTATACTTAATTATTTATTTATTGAATTTAATACATTTAATTAAATTGAAAATTTAAATATTTAAGTTTATTTTCATCACGATACTTAAATATTATTATTTTCATGTTATTTAATTAAAATTGAAAATTATTTTAAGTTTGAAATCTTATTTCATATAACTTAAATTTGAATAATTTTCAAAATATATTTTATTTTATTTTATTAATCTTTTTCCACAATTTCGAAATTGCATTTCTTAAATGCAGAAATTTCGAATTTTATTTGAAAAATAGATTAAAGTTGTAAATTATTTATTTTAATTTTGGACCAACTTAAATCAATGATTGTTTTATTTAATGATTAATTAAAATAAATGAAGTAAAATATATTTAATTAGAAAATGAATTAATTAGTCAATGAAAGTCTAGATAGATATTATGTGTTTTTGCTTGAAGTATTTTTCTAGTGTATTTAATTAAATAGAAAATTAATATTCAAGTTGATTTTCATCATGATACTTAAACATTAAATTAGAATAATTTTTTCAGGATTTATTTTTATTTTATTTTAATAAGCAATTTCGAAAATTGTATTCTTGAATACTTCAATTTTTTGAAATGCAATATATATTTATAGAAAATTAAATTTGAGTTGTAAATTAATTTAAATTAATTTTGTAACAACTTAAATTGAATATTTTTCTAAATATTTATTGGAAATTATTACTAAGATTGAAATAATTCATGTTATTTTCATATCCATCTATGTAAAATTTATATTTAGAATTTTTCATTCTAAATTGGAAATTTTAATTAAATAAATATATATTTAAAATAAATTGGTTAAAATAAATATTAGAAGAAAATACACTTTAAATAATGAGCTTTATTATTAGGACATTCAGTCTCCATTGTTGGTTTTACATTGCTTTTGTTTTAGTGAGTAATCCTGGAACGTTCATTAGAAAGTTAGCACCGTTTAATCTCAAAAGATAAGTAGCTTTGTAAGTGTTTTATATGGTATGGATCACCCTAATGGTGGCGACTGTATTTGACGTACAAAATATGAAACAATGGTGGAAGCTCATAAGATAGAATAGCCTTGACTCTCGCCTAAACGGGACAACGCTGGATTTCAATCTTGATCTAATAAAAGGTTGCTAGAATGTTTAACATTTTAGATGAGCTGACAACTCTATTCAATGTATGGTAGCTTTGACTCTCGCCTAAACGGGACACTGATATCAGTTTGTTGAAGACCTTGAAATTTTTTTAGGATTGTATGTTTTAGTATTTTCACTTGTCATTCCTACTTGATATATGTATAATAATTTTTGAATTGTGTATGAATTTATATTGAACCATGTTATTTTCTGTTATTAAATTGTAGTTTAATTTCGAATGTTCATTGTTGGTCTAACTTGGTTTGTTTATCTAATGAGATAAATCCCTAATGGATTTTCACCATTAGACATACATAATAGTGTTAGATCTCGAAAGATAAATATTGTATATGCAACATCTAGCTGTTCATCAATTGATGACACCTTAGACTAGTATTTTTACAATATGAAACAAGAAGATTGTATAAATAAGATAACTTTGACTCTCGCTAATCGAAGCATCGTTGGATTCTTATTTATAAACGAAATTATCCTATTTTCTCTTAGCTTATTCATTTCGAATTAGCTCAATAACATATCATTGGATGAATGGTCTATAAATTATTTCATGTCATTCCATTTTTTCTCTTAAGAATTAAATGACGCATATGATTATATTCCCGAAATTCTATCCCAAAATGATATAAATCCTCAATCTTAGAAATCTCCTACTTGTATGGGCAAATCTAACTTAGAGTTTAAATTAGTAGTGGTGGTCCAAGAAAGAATTACTCATTATATTTGGTATAAATTTAAATCTTTGACTTTAAATTTTAGATTCCAAATAATTTTTTTTTAACATAATACAGTTTTACTTTCACAAGTTTTTAATAACCATTTTCTATCAATGGATTCAAACTGTATACAATATGAGTTTAGTATTCTGTGACCAGGATCCACTTGCACTATTCTAAGAACTCTTTGATGTAACTAAACCTATGTCCTCAAAAAGACACAACCACACATTTTTAATCTATGGCATTTGTATCTTGATCATAGTGGTTTTGAAAAGATCAATCTCTGCAAAGAGTTAATATGCCTATATCCCATGAAAGTAGTTCATCTCATTCGCAGATGGATGTACATTCAGGGGTGGATATGAGTTTTTTGTTGTATTCTTAAAACGATAACTCTAGATCATACCTTATGCAAAGAAATTTGAAATGATTGAAAAATTTCTAAATTTCTTGCAATGGTGATAAACCATTAAGGTAAGTGGTTAAAGATCTTGCAAACTGATAGGGGTGGAGAAATAGTTAGTAGATATGCAGTTCAAAGATCATTAAATTGATTTTTGAATTATATCCAAACTTACCTCCCCAGAAATTTCGATTTGCATATTTTTGATTAGTTACTAGTTGTTGCCTAAGACCTTCTATGGTAATACAATTTCAGAATGATGTAATGGTTGTTACTTAATGTAAATCATTACTAGATTCATGGATGACCTAATCAAAATCTTAAGAAAAGCTAGAACTGTTAACCATGGTTTGTTAGCTATTCTAAGTGATTAGGGGTGGACCATCCCATAGTCAATAGATAAGAAAGTGTTTGTTTAAACAAATACTACTTTTCTAAGAAAATGACTAAGTCTGAAAAGTAGAAAATAAAGGAGATATTTTTCTTGATTCCAAAAGTGTTCTATCATCTTATTTGACATATGATGATCCCACTGCCTCTGTTGTCTTGTCACAACCGAAGAGATCAATACCATTTAGTTTTCTTAGACATAATTCACGGTACCTTGTCGTAGTGGGAGAGTTTCAAGGAACTTCACTTCTTATGACTTGGAAGACACTAGTGATTAAACAAGTAATGGATTGTCAAGATAAGAAACTAAGAAGAAAAGCCAAGAGAACTATGGTTTAATCCATTCACATGGAGTAACCTAAATTTTTCTATTACAAGGATATAAAAGGAATCTTTCGTTAATAATTCTATTCAATGGACTTAACAAAATTTCCTGTTCCTAGTTTTATAGGTTTGAGTTTATCTAAACCTATGACTTGTGGTTTACCTGGTAATTACTTACTCTAATGCAAGCAACTTACTTTAGTAAGATGCTGAAGCATTTTCTTTCTAATGGCAATCTATAGAAGCTTCTCGACTTCTAGGCATAGATTTTATTTATCTAAGGAAAAGTCTCAACTATTCCAGAAAAGATAAAGCCATGAAAGAATTTCTTAAATCAACAGTGAGAGGTCTTAGATATGCTTTTGTATGCCTTAGACCAGACACTTGCTGTTGAGTGGGAGTAATGAGTAGGTATCAAATTAATCCAGGAGAAGAACATTGGAAGACAATCAAGTAAATCTTAAGATTAAGAAGAGGAACTATATGTTAGTCAATAAGGGTGTGTTTAAAACTCTTAGAATACACCACATCAGATTTCAAGACATGTCGTTGTGTTAGAAAGTCTGCTGATAAGATGGTGATTACTCTGGGGGTGGAATAGTGATTTTGGAGAAGTGTAAAACCTATCTGAAGTCTCTAGGTCTACCAGAAAGGGACTGAATGTTAAAGTTGCAGGAACGGTACTTATTCAGTCTAAAGAAAGTTCTATACAACTATGGCACAAATCCAACCAACCTTAACTACTAGTGTTAATTTCCTGATTAACCAAAAGTAGTTGCCAAAGGTATAGAATCCACTATCCGAAAAGAGTAGACATATAGAGAGGAATTTCACATTATCAATGATTTTGTGATTAAGGAAGAGTAATGGTGGAGAAAAGGTTCTGTTTAATTCAACCTTTCAGATCCTATTACGAGGAGTTTACTACTACTACACTTGATTTGTATATCAAGGTGTTGAGATTATTTGAAATGCACATTTTGTTTTATATTAGTGCAAGTGGGAGTTTGCTGGGTTTTATGCCCTAAATAAAACTCATTTCAATATAATTAGATTAACTTATTAATATAGATAAGAAATAACATTTAATGTTGCATGGTTCAGATGATTTATTTCATGGTTATATGTACATAATGTATGAATTCTATTTAAGTCCAGAACATATCAATTTGTTAATGATTATAGTGTTGTCAACACAGTAGAATATAATCTTAATTATATGTTCGAAAGTTTATTCCCTGATTAGTCAGAACACTAGATTTATACTGACATGGTATAATTAGCGATAGGTATTCTTACACCTTGGATAAGTGTTATGTCATTTCCAGGACATTGGCAAAGTTTACAAGCATCGGATGTATGGAGTATACATCAGAAGGGACCGATATTGAACTTTGATTAGATATATTAGAATTTACCGTAATATCTATTCAATTCAATATCACAAGTTGATCCTAGATCAAATGATCTTAATCCTGATATGCTTAGGTTCAATCTCAAGAGTGTTATTCGTGTTCTTTGATTTGTTAGTTAAGCCTACTTTTGGGTCAGGGTGATACGTACATTTTGGGAACACGGTAGTGCAATTGATTGGGAGCGCTAACATAAATATGAAATCTATAGCTTCTATCTGGCGAATAGAAAGTAAAGGATGATTTCCTTCGAGCTTAACCAAACGAACATAAATGGTGGAGATCTCATTTCACTTAGTTGAAATATCATTTATACAGGGTTAAGTGTTTTAAGGATAAAATACATTGTAGGGTGTTACGGTAATTTAATCCCTTTACAGTGTAAATCATCTATATAGAGGATCATTGATCAGATTAGGGTTATAACAATGGATAACTAATGACGTGTCTAACTCGGAGGAAGAGGATACGAAGCCTTGTGTGAAGAGAATTATTGATGCACCATTGCAGTAGCATTTCAGGATGCCCTAGATGGAATTGTATGAAGGACGGACAGACCCCAAGGAACATTTGTCAAAATACAATCGCATCATCCAAGTCACCAAGGCCAATGATGATACAAAATGTTGAAGTTTTTCATTAACATTAAGTAAGTCCGTAGAGGACTGGTGGAAGAGGTTGTCTCTTGGATCGATCCACAATTGGAGAGACCTAAAGGTAATGTTCAAAAAACAGTTTATAGCAGCCAAGGATAATGATTCGGAACCTAGCTCCTTGACTAGCGTCAACTGTCAAGCAACAACAAGAAGAAAGTTTGAAGAAGTTCATCCAGTGCATGATTAATGAGACAGCCAACACTAAAGTCATTGATGACATGAAAATGGTGGCTCTAACAAAAATACTTACAGCTGGAACTTTACTATGGAGAGATTTCAAATGTAAAAGGGCAGTGTAAAGACCGCTTAGTTAATTTTGAAATTAGCAATTAATTATGATTAATTATGAAAATTATTTATAGCTATTTAAATAATTTATTATGCTGTTATTATTGAATTCAGAGATGCATTTTTATGTCATGTAGTAGTTTGCATAATTTTGCATTCCGGTGCCCGGTATTTTGGAACCCGGTGTTTGGCTTAGTAGAAATCACAACTTAGTATGTTAGTAGTTTGGGACGGGTTTTTAGACATTGGGCATGTCGGGAATGGCCAGGAATTTAGAATTTCCCAAAAATACCCCTTTAGTGTGGAGGGGCAAAATGGTCTTTTTGCCCCAATGAGATTTTGTCTTTAAGTGATTTTTATTAAATGAAAAATAAATGTTATTTATGATTTATTTGGCTGAAATAATATTATTTTATGTTAAGTGGGTTGTTATTTCATTTTTACAAAACTCTACACTTAGAAAAAAAAAATAGAAATTTCAAAGCTCTTTTCTCTGAAGCACTCTCTCTTTTCGGCCCTCCTTGAGCAGCAAGGAAGTGGAATTTTCTTTGGTGATTCAAGCTCATTTTGAGCAGATTTTGTGATCTCTATTTGCTAGTAAGCCTTCTTCATCCTTCCTTAATATTTCTTGAAGTTTTTAAGATGAAAATGGTATGATGCATGCATGGATTTGTGGCTGTTGTTGCTATGTTTTTTATGTTGTTTACAGAAGCTTAGTTAGGTCTAAAATGATGGATTATCTAGGTTTTAATGCATGCTTGTTATCTTGTTTAAAGCTATGGGTTTTTCTATGCAAAATGTATGATTTTTGAAAGAAATTGTATAATCTGTTGCTGGGATGTTGCTTGATGTTTTTAGTTGTTTTCAGAGGTTATAATATGCTTGTTTAAGAGGATTTAAGTTGGTTTGAATGCATGTTAGGTGATTTTACTCAAGTTTGAGTTTAGAACTCAAAGCTTGAGCTTTAATGGCACTTTTTGCTATGGTGCAATCTGGGTGGTTTTGGTGCCTTAGAAATGTTCTTTGGGTCATATGGAATAGGTCTGGAAGGTTTGAATTGATTTGGAGTCGAATTGTGCAAGTTATGATTTTTTATGTTTGCTGCCTGCGAGGAACCGGAATTCTGGTTGTGCATCCGGAATTCCGGATGGGGGTTTTGAATTTTCCAGAACCGGAATTCCGGTTGGGCAACCGGTCTGCCGGTTGGGGAATTTTAGAAACCCTAGTTTTCCTCGTTTTTATGTTTTGGGGGGTATTGCCATGCTTTTTATCGATAGGGAAAATTTTAGTTCCTAGTTTAAGTCCCCGGGAAGTGATTTAGCGTGTCACTTATAGTGTTGTGATTTTTATGGTTTAGGAGCCTGTAATCCGCCGCACAGTTAAACTTCCAGTCAGGTTGACCGGCACACCTGAATTCGGAATCCAGGTAAGATTAGTATAACAGTATGCATATGTAGATTACATGTTTAGCGTGCATGTAGGAAGCCTGTTAGATTACATTAGTTATGTATGTTGGCTTCGAACCATCCAACCTGTCACGTCGGTACGAGTGGAGTATGACCGACGGCGGAGTATGACCGGTTCGACCAATCAGCCGACACTTGGTTGGTGGTTCCGTACTATTGACGTATCCCGTCGGTACAGTGGAGTATGACCAGCGGCCGAGTATGACCGGTTCGACCTATCAGGTGTATATAGTAACACGTCGGTACAGTGGAGTATGACCGGCGGCGGAGTATGACCGGTTCGACCGATCAGGCTGTTACGTGTCAATAGTACCGTCCCTATGAACGTTCAGAACTCAGTACCGTGTTGGACACGGCAGTAGTGGCTCAGTACCGTGTTGGACACGGCAGTAGCGGGACTCAGTATCGTGTTGGACACGGCAATTAGGGTTGTGATCAGGGGTATGGGCGTCTGATCATGACCGGGATTTATGTATGAGTATTATTATGCTTTTCTTACTGAGTCTGTCGACTCACAGTTATACGTTTATGTGTAGGTAAAGGCAAGGCTAAAGCTGATGGACCGTGAGCGAGCTTATGAAGGTTGTACATGTCGGGGCGGTTAGGCCTGGAGCGTACGATCATCGGGACAGCGAGGCTGATTTTGTAACTGGTCGCTAGGCGACATTTATTTTGTACAAACAGTTAAATCTTCTGTAAATGATTTTGTAATCGGGATCCCGAGTCTTTTGTAATATTATTTTACAAGTTTAATTAAAAAGCAAAAATTTTAATTAATCACGTTTTCCATAAACCTCGTTGATTAGCAACAAGCTACACAACATGTTTAAAAATCACGTAATACGCCTATGTTAGTTAGGGTGTTACAGGCAGATACCTTGAGCGAATTCTTAACAGAAGCCCAAGGATTCTTAAATCTAGAACACACTTATGCCCAAGCATATAGAGTACTTCTCGCACCTTCTGCTGATGTAACAAATGCCTAACCTTCACAGATGATGACTCCATCCATTTACCCTTCGCCAACTTCTTTTACTACTCCTACGCTATACAGACCAAGTATTTCTGTACAACTAGCTATACAGGTTAGTTTCCCGGAGTTTAGGGCTGCATCGATCAGATATAGTGCCGCTCCCGGACAAACAAACTAAAAGCAGAAGTTCCAGAGTCCAATATAACCAATTCAAGGAGTAAAAGGAGTACAAAGGGTCCAAATCGGAGTGAGTTTGTGAAGAAGGGTAAAACCTAAGAATCATGGTACACTGAGTACACAAGTCTCATAGATACTCAAGAGAATGTATATAAGGCAACTTGTAACATGGTACACTACATGAAGCCTTCGATAATGTACAAAGGTAGAAAACACAGAACAGACCCAAACAAAAAGATTTAATATCATGGTGATATTGGTCACACTACCAATGAGTGTGACTACTTATAGGATGAAATAGATGGGTTGGTATGACACGGACTGTAAAGCCCGCTTAGTTAATTTGGAAATTATCAGTTGGTTATGTTTAATTATGAAATTATTTATAGCTATTTAAATAATTTATTACTGTTATTTATGGAATTCAGAAATGCATGATTATGTCATCAGTAGTTTTTATATTTTGCATTTCCGGTGTCCGGTATTTTGGAACTCGGTGTTTGGCTCAGTAGAAATCACAACTTAGTATGTTAGTAGTTTGGGGACGGGTTTTAGACATTGGGAATGTCGGGAATGGCCGGGAATTTAGAATGTCCCAAAAATACCCCTTTAGTATGATTTTCATGATTTTATGGTGGAGGGGCAAAATGGTCTTTTTGCCCCATTAGTATTTTGTCTTATGTGAATTAAATGGATTAAATGTTTATTTTTAAATAGTTATTTTCTGTGTGTTAGTGGCTGAAATAAATTAGTTAAATGGCTTTATTCTTTTAATTTCTTTCATTTTCAACACTTAGTAAAAATTTAGAAAAACTTTGAAAAGAGAATTTTCTCTCATTCTCTCTCTATTTTCGGCTGGTGCATGGGATTCAAAGGGCTGGGTTTTGTTCAATCTTTCAAGTGAATTCTCATCCTAATCTAAGCATTTTTTCCAAGCTAGGTTAGCTCTCTTGATTTCTCCTTGAAATTATGAAAAAAATGATGAATATTGAGTGAAATGCATGATGTTTTTGGTGATTGTTACTGCTGATTATTATTGTTGTTGTTCTTTGTTTAAATGTTGAAATAAATAGGTTTAATGAGATTGTATAGCATGCTTGAGTTCCTTGTTCTTGTAGGTTAGATTTTTATGTGAAAAAAGTTATGAATTTTTGAAAGAAATGGTTCATTTTGTGTCTGTGAAATTGCTGGATGTTCTTGTGTGTTTTCAGAAGCTTATTCATGCTTATTTGAGTAGAATTAACTAGGTTTGGATGCATGTTAGTGGATTTAACTAAGTTTGAGTTTTGGAACTCAAAGCTTGGTCTTTAATGGTGATTTTTGCCTCTGTGTTTTCTGGGTGGTTTTGAGGCCTTAGATTTGTTCTTTGGGGTGTTTAGAACAGGTCTGGAAAGTTTGGTACCAATTGGGGTTGAATTGGTCGAGTTATGAGAATTTTAGTTGGCTGCCTGCGAGGAACCGGAATTCCGGTTGTGCATCCGGAATTCCGGATGAGGGTTCTGAATTTTCTAGAACCGGAATTCCGGTTGGGCAACCGGTCTACCGGTTGGGGAAAATTCAGGGACCCTAGTTTTCCTCGTTTTTATGTTTTTAGGGGTATTGCCATGCTTTTTATCGATAGGGAAACTTTTAGTTCCTAGTTTTAGTCCCCGGGAAGTGATTTAGCGTGTCACTTATAGCGTTGTGATTTTTATGGTTTAGGAGCCGATGTCCGTAGCTCGGCTTCGGTTCAGTCGGGTTGACGGCACACCTGAAATCGGAATCCAGGTAAGATTAGTATAACAGTATGCATATGTAGATTACATGTTTAGCGAGCATGTAGGAAGCCTATTAGATTACATTAGTTGTATGTTGGCTTCGAACCATCCAACCCTGTCACGTCGGTACAGGCTGGAGTATGACCAGCAGCCGGAGTATGACCGGTTCGACCGATCAGGCTGACATTTGGTTGGTGGTTCAGTGCTATTGACCTATCCCGTCGGTACAGGCTGGAGTATGACCAGCAGCCGGAGTATGACCGGTTCGACCGATCAGGAGGATACTTGTCAATAGTACCGTCCCTATGAACGTTCAAAACTCAGTACCATGTTGGACATGGCAGTAGTGGCTCAGTACCATGTTGGACATGGCAGTAGCGGGACTCAGTATCGTATTGGACACGGCAGTTAGTATTATGTATGATATTATTATGCTTTTCTTACTGAGTCTGTCGACTCACAGTTTATGTTCATGTGTAGGTAAACGCAAGGCTATAGCTGATGGACCGTGAGCGAGCTTATGGGATTGTACATGTCGGGGCGGTTAGGCCTGGAGCGTACGATCCTCGGGACAGCAAGGCTGAATTTTTGTAACTGGTCGTTAGACGACTTTTATTTTGATGTAATAGTTAAACAGTTAAAACTTTTGTAAATGATTTTATAAATCGGGATCCCGAGTCTTTTGTAAAATGGTTTATAAGTTTAATTAAAAAGGTAAAATTTTAATTAATCACGTTTTTCCATAAACCTCGTTGATTAGCAACGAGCTGCACAGTGCGTTTAAAAATCACGTAATACGCCTAAGATAGTTAGGGTGTTACAATTTGGTATCAGAGCCGCCAGGTTGTCTTCCCAAGATCGTCACGACATGTACAATCATCATCAGCAGTTAGCTCGGTTCACGGTTCAGTAAGCCTTTATTGCTTTAGTAGTTTATTTTATTCAGTTATGAAAAAGAAAAGCCTGTTAGGAAGCATGTTAGTAGCCTAATAGTAGAATAGGCGCATGTTTCGTTTTTAATTTCCAAATTAAGCGGCATTAGTAAGCTCGCCTTGAATACGACCTGATATGCCAACTCTTGGTTTCGCAGGCGGTTCTAACTAGATGGACGCCAGGCGGACTACCAGGAGTCAGGGCAACTCCGTGGGGTCGAATCAAGGACAGGGAGCTCAGTTTCCCCCACCTGCTAGGGGCCGAGGTAGAGGTCCCCGAGGCAGGGCTCGTGGCCGGGGTGATGAGAACCCGCCACAGGCTGCCCAGGCTCCCCCAGCCGATCAGGGAGCCCCGAACTGGGAGTTACGGTTTGCGGAGATGCAAGCCCGGATCGAAGAGCAAGACCTCGAGATTCAGAGGTTGAGACAGCAGGGTGCTCTGCAGTCCCAGTGCCTATAGTTCCAGTGGCACCTGCCCCTGCTGCCCAGGCCGAGATAGTGGTGGCGGCCCATAGATTGGAACCTTTATATGAGCGGTTCCGGAAGCAGGCACCTCCGGTATTCCTGGGAGGTCCGGATGTAATGAAAGCCGAGCAGTGGCTGACGGTGATCACCAGGATTTTGAACTTCATGGGTGTCACCGGAAATGACAGAGTGGTGTGCGCCACGTTTCAGTTCCAGGAGGACGCGTTGGTATGGTGGGACATGGTGTCTCAGATCCATGGCGTCACCACCATGACCTGGGAAAGGTTCCAGGAACTCTTTAATGCGAAATACTACAACGAGGCGGTTAGAAGCGCCAAGAGGAAAGAGTTCGTTCACCTGACCCAGCGGGAGAACATGAGCGTCACTGAGTATACTACTCAGTTTGATCGGTTGGCGAGGTTAGCCTCGGGAATTGTGCCGACCGACTTCAGCAAGAAGGAGAAGTACTTGGACGGGTTGAATCCCAAGATCAGGCATGATCTGATGATTACCACCGACGACAGCACCACCTATGCTCAGATGGTGGTGAAGGCACTGCGAGCTGAGGGCGCAGTGGGGTGCATGTCAGAATCAGCTAGTACTCCGGTTAGTGGCGGAGCTCCTACCCCTCCTGCATCAGGCTTTAGCAGGGGGAGTAGTGGTTCGGCCATTGATCAGAGGAAGAGAGCACCCACTGCTTCCGGCGGCTCGAGTCAGAACAAGAGGTTCCGGGGGAACCAGAACAGAGGGAGTCGTCCTGGTGGTACTGAGACCCGATTCTCCTATCCCGAGTGCCCTAGCTGCAAGAGGCACCATCGGGGCGAATGCAAAGGTCAGGGATGCTTTCATTGTGGCATGCCCGGACACTTCAAGAGGGAATGTCCCCAGCTCCGACCAGAGGCACCGAGAGCTCCAGCGATACCCACTCCAGCCAGGGTGTTCGCTATCACGCAGCCGATGCGGATGCCGGCCCATCGGTAGTCACGGAGTCGGCTTTTTATTAACAACTCGCTTTATTCGGTCTTTGTTTGATTACGGGGCTACACATTCTTATGTGGCGGCCGAGTCTTTAGTAAATTGGGTAGACCCTTTGATAGATATGAATCGGGGTTTGGAACCCCGTTACACGCGGAGAATTGGTTATCTCCAATAGGTGGATTAGGTCTATGCCGATCGGGATAGATGGTAGAGAGTTAAGCGGCCGATCGATAGAGATCAGCTTAGTCGAATTTGATATTATTTTAGGAATGGATTTCCTATCTAAATATTCGGCGAGCATTGACTGTAAAAGGAAGATGGTGGTCTTCCAACCGGAAAGTGAAGAACCGTTTGTATTTGTGGGTTCAGTTCAGGGATCTCGGATCCCGGTGATCTCGGCTATGTCAGTGAGAGAATTGTTGCACGGCGGGTGCTTAGGGTTTCTGGCCGTGGTGGTGGACACCACTCGGCCAGACACCATTCGGCCAGAGGACATCAGAGTGGTTCGGGAATTTTTGGACGTTTTTCCCGAAGAACTTCCAGGGTTACCACCTCAGCGGGAGATTGACTTCGTGATTGACTTGGCACCAGGGGTGGATCCGGTTTCCAAAGCCCCGTATAGGATGGCTCCAGCTGAACTTAAGGAACTAAAGATTCAGCTCCAAGGGTTGCTTGACATAGGGTTCATTCGGCCCAGTGTGTCACCCTGGGAGCCCCGGTTTTGTTCGTCAAGAAGAAGGATGGATCCATGAGGATGTGCATCGACTACAGGGAGTTGAACAAGCTGACGGTGAAGAATAAATATCCATTACCTAGGATCGATGACTTGTTCGATCAGCTTCAGGGGAAGACGGTCTTTTCTAAGATTGATCTCCGTTCGGGTTATCATCAGTTGAGAATCCGAGAGGAGGACATTCCAAAGACGGCTTTCCGCACTAGGTATGGACATTACGAGTTTCTGGTTATGTCATTCGGACTAACCAATGCTCCTGCAGCATTCATGGACCTGATGAATAGAGTATTCAAGGATTTCCTCGATATCTGTGTGATTGTGTTTATCGACGACATCCTCGTGTACTCTCAATCAGAAGAGGAGCATGAGTTACATCTTCAGATGGTTCTGCAACGGCTTCGGGAACATAAGCTTTACGCCAAGTTCAAGAAATGTGAGTTCTGGTTGTCTCAGGTATCCTTCCTAGGGCACATTGTAAGTAAAGATGGGATCAAGGTGGATCCCGGGAAGATTGAATCCGTTAGAGATTGGCCGAGACCGAAGACAGTGACAGAGATCAGAAGCTTCTTGGGTTTAGCTGGGTACTACCGTAGGTTCGTGGAGGGGTTCTCCAAAATTTCAATGCCCCTAACCGAGCTTACAAAGAAGAATCAGCGATTTATCTGGTCAGATAAATGCGAAGCTAGTTTTCAGGAGCTGAAACAGAGGTTGATTACTGCTCCGGTACTAGCTTTGCCTTCGGACAAGGAGAAGTTCGTAGTCTACTGTGACGCATCCAAACAGGGTTTGGGGTGTGTATTGATGCAAGCCGATCGGGTTATCGCTTATGCCTCCCGTCAGTTAAAGGATTATGAACAGCGATACCCGACTCATGATTTAGAATTGGCCGCAGTGGTTTTTGCACTGAAGATTTGGCGGCATTACCTTTATGGGGAGAAGTGTGAGATCTAT